>NC_039360.1:155766120-155830257 GCF_003573695.1 Papaver somniferum | reverse complement strand
TTTTTTTTTTTGCATAGTCTTCCATTCACTTTTTCGTTTCAAATTCATGTTTGGACATTTCTTTTTTAAATTCTAGTGACTCAAATTAATAACGTTTTATTGATGTTGATACTCCAAGAAGTTCTTCAGTTTTTCTTCACTATCAGAATATTTTGGCTCTTGATTAAGGACCCATAAGAATCCCTCAAGAATCGATTTCCCTTTCATTTATTGTCTGATAATGCGTTCTTGTTCCTTTTCAGTACCACTGTCATAGCTCTGATCTTTTACAGAATTTACTTTCGAGCAATGATTGCCTTTTCTTATGTCTCCAGGCATTATCCTGTCTATGTCCTTGGCTCAATCTTTCATCATTGTATATTTTATTTTATCCATGGTTATTCAATATAAGTTTTCTTAATTAAATTATGAATAATGCTAAGTTCACATTTATATTTTGAACATTAAATTAGTCCATAATAAGCCTATTTAATTTGGAAGAGAAGATTCAACATGTTATTACTTGTTACATTCTCAACCTATGGTTTTGGTATACGATTACATGTTCATGGTTATCCAATATTAGGGTTCTTAATTTAACATATTTCAGATGTTTACTTGATTTTAAATTCTAGTTTCTTCACTTCTAGGTAAATACTCGGTACATAGGGCTAAGTAAAGACCTTGACTACAGTCAAGTAAACTGGCAATCAAGATGTTCAACAACAATCAATTTGCAATATGTTTTTGGTTGTCAATGGAATCGTTTTCCATGCCTTGACCGGTGCTTAGCCAAGTTAGTTTGACTTGATTGGACAAACATGGTAATGCGAAAATGAGAGTTTTCAATATCTATGAAACAAAATTGTAAATTTGAAGACATGATTTTCCAAAATTTGAAGCTGCAGTTCACGGTGCCTTACATAGTCAACCACTACCCATAATTTGATGTTTAGATTGCAAAGAACGCCATATTGAAAAACTCACAAATGCATGATTTTAAAGTTTTCTTAATTGTCTGATGCTCTTGCAGCTGTTTATTTGGCTGCAAATCTAGGATTGGACACCAATTTAGGAAGAATGACCGCAATGTTGGACTGTTAAATGATGGAAACCAAAAATCTCAAACATCTACACGGATTAATTTTTTGAAGTAAAAAAAAATGTCTTCTCAGAAAAATTTTACAACTTTCTAAATCCTTTTGATATCTTAGATTATGGTAGAAACAGAATATTAAGAATAAATCTAGTCTTAGACATGCTAATATGAAGATAACCTTGCAAGGATTTTCATGACATTTCTTGGTTGCTGATAATAATAAATAAAGCCAATAATAAGAGAACTCCGAGGGTAAACTTCCAGAAGTACAACACTGAAATGTCTGGTGAGCTTGATCAAGGTGGAAATCTCGTCGTTGAAAATCCCTTAGAGAAGATTTTTGTTTTTGAGAAATCTCAGTAAAAACTTGTGTAGTTAACATCCTTAATAACTTGCTACGATCCACACAAAAATTGAAATTAGATCAAATCAATACTCTAAATAACATTCAACCATATCAAGTTTCTAATTGATGCTCAAAAATTGTTTGAGGGAAGTATATTAACACATAAACGATCACAACATCTACCTACAATGAGCATCAATTACAATCTCATCAATTTTCTATGTGACAACACGTGCTTCTGGTCTTTGTACATTCCCTATTAAGCATGTGAAGAATATCATTCACATGAGAAAATGATTGATCTCGATCTATCACCTATCAATGATTGATGGTAATAAGATAGTCAATTTCAGACCGAGAATGATTGTTGATATTTCCAAATGGATTGGATATTAAACAAAATGAAACAAACAACGGAGGAAGACAATTCATATAGTAGATATAATATGAAACTACAATCGGCGCATTTGTTGTAGCCAACATTTGTTGAAGCGGTTTATGTGATGAACTATATACTTCTGTAGGGCGGCTGCAAATTTTCACAATTTTTTGTCTCAACAGTGGGACCAAGAGTCCTAAGTGGCAAGAACACAATATTTACATCAATTACCAGAAAACCCTAAAATGTATATTGGGAGTAGGTTGTTATTATTTTACAGACCAGTTGATCAATCTATTATCATAAATTTATTAAGATCTACAAAATAATAACATATGACGCTGCATTTTCAGTTTCCTAGTAAGGTCTTATTTGCTTCTTCTCAAATGGTGATTTATTAAATTGATATATTTATTAAATTAATTATTTAAATGGCGATTTATAAGCAGGGGATATATTTACAGAAGTGTCCGATAACTTTTCCAGATTTTAGCCACATATAATCAAAGGTATCGTCCCTTATTTGGTCTATCTTCTTTTAATTTTCTCCCTATATATTATAGTCACACTATGTGTAATTTTACTTGATCAAACACAAACACAGTTTATACGACTTAAATAATCTTGTAGTTGTTGCATTTCCCGCTCTCAATTAAACGCAATCAGTAAAACAACGCAACAAAGATTGTCACTCAAATGAAGAATATTTTTGAAAGCTACATTTCTTTATCTTTCATTTGAAAATTTTCATTCTCACAAAATATAAATGAGACATCGTATAACGGTACACATCCAAAAATTTGATACGATATTCCATTAGTAAATTTAAATAAATATTGTATAGCGCCGATAAATCACGCAGCACCATAATCCAGTTTTCAACATTCATACGACATATCTAACTTGAGGTTTCATGTGAGGCAGAGTATAAAAAGAAAACTAAAAATTAAAAATTCGTGTATATGTTATTATGAATGTCTAGTCGATTTCACAGTTACCTCAATTCTATATTTATGTAGTACGTCTAATGCCTACATCTATGTAGTATCTCTGATGCATATCGCGTGAGAACATTACTTTATGCAATGTTAACCTCATTTTTTCTTATCATATCACACAACTCATTTTTTCTTATCATATCACACAAACGCATACGTGCGTAGGTCTTGGGCCATAATAGCCTCTTTAGGTAGCAGAAGCAGTAGTCAGAAGCAAAATGTTTTTGCTTCACAAAAAGTTGAATGTTTTGCTTTTAAAAGTCATTCTGAAATTTTGCACCCAAACTAATTTCTAACTTTTTTGCTTTCCGAAGTCAAAAAACAATTTCTATAGTAGTAACTAAACAACTATAAGTTACGGGAATAAAAAGCGGAGATTCGTAATCTCAAGGCTCGCTCATATTGCTTGCGAACGGAAACCAAAATCCATTTTTCATTCTTATAAAAGGAAATTCTTTTTGAATTCTCGGTACGATTTGGAATTGCATCACATATCTAACAGACAGATTTGAGAAAATTTATGAGCACAAATATATTTATTTTCATCTATAATTTAAAAGAGCACAAATATATTTAAAAGTACCTTCAAACTAATAATAACTAATTTACTTGCAGGTTCCACTATAATTTATTTTCATCACAATTATTGTTCCAGCTAATTGATCTTATTTACAGACGAACTCATAGGTTCTATGCAAATGCAATCATCTTCTCGCAAAAATCTTCAAATAACTTAAGTGTAATGCGCAATCAACTTCCAACATATTCTCTTTTGAACGAAGTGCTGAGAAAACGATATTGGTTTTTGTTTGATAGAGAAAATACGGAAATGAAAAGTTTTCTACAGATATGCCTATGTCGCGCCATATCTATAATATAAAGATGAAAAGTTTTTTATATGTATGCCTATGTCGCGTTATATCTTTGTACGAGTATCAGAATGCATGTACCGTTTTGGCTTACTCATACATCTATGCTATCTGTGGGAGTCGAACCCACAACTACATGGTAAACACCATATGCTCTGCCATTTGAGCTAAGACAGCAAATACAATTCCAATTGTTTGCTCATGAAGGCATAGCCAGAAGAGAGTATACCTGACACCCTGCTTCGTACGCACATATAACCCTAACATCATGCATGATCTTAAAGTCTATATCGTTTGTCTCTAAATCATGATCTTAAGTCTATAACCCTGCTTCATATGCATTCTCGGCCTCTTCACGTATTTCCCTTGGGTTCTTCAAATGATTTATGTAGTCAAACGGGAGATGCGGGGCATTATAGCTATATCAAGCTGACATACCAAAAGGGAAGAAAATTAGGACCCAAAAACTTCTCAAACATCCATTCAATAAATCAAAAAAGAACAAATCAGACCCAAAAATGTTAGTAACCAACTGTGAAAAGAGTCAAAACCAACCTAAGCTGAGAAATGCAGCATCCACTTTTTTACACAACTTTTAGAGTTTGTAAGGAACTCTTCAGACTGGACAACAGACTTCAACATGCTAACGCAACACCCGTTTCTCATCCTTGAATGCACCTATGATAGATCCTACAAAGATGGATAAAATTTTAAAAGCCAAAAATAAGCTTTTATAATAATTTATAGTTTCAAATAAAATTATAGATTCTATAAAGTGAGTATTATTCCAATCCACAAAATGATTTTTCAGAAGCATCCAGATTGTTTAACTCCTCTAAATAGTGCAACCTATAGTAAGGGGTATGAACATCATGATGAACTCACAAAATTGCGGATCATTATGCCAACTTAAGACCTTACAAAAGGGAATACATTCTAAAGAAGTCCTTCGTTAACCCCAACTATTTAGTACTCAACTGATTAAGATACATGCCTAGAACGTTGGAAATTTATTTAAGGAACATAAGAAGCAAATCCTAAATACCAATAGAAAAGCCCAAACTGAGCATTACTATCTATTGAGTAGGGAATGCACACAAAAAAATCTCCACGGATACTGTAATATATTAACAGGCTTTCCTATAAATTACGTAAACACTATGTGCATTTGAAATGCAAAAGAGGAGCAACAGGGACAAATACTTCTTGACTGTGGAGGGGAGAATAATATACAGTCATTAAGGTGATGTGCTAGTCGTGGGAAGAATGCAAGGTATTAAAGACCCGATTTGAAGTGCCAAGATATTAATAAAAACTTCACTATTTTTGGTACCCAAAGATAGATTTTAAAGAAGCAAAGCCAACTGCAAGATCTGTGAATAGCTCTCGTTTTTCAGTAAATGAAATTTGATGCTATACCAGGAAAGCTTCAAGATTTGTATAATAAAACAATATTAATTCTCATTGACATATCAAGTTGATGTGGAAGTTATGTGATACTTTCGGACACACCATGTAAGCTATACATGGATTAATAGTAATACATTGAAAGTTTTGAAATTCCAGTGGTTTCTTGCATATAAGAAAGTAATATTAGCTAGAAATAGATGGTTAGAAACTTCTCAGAACAAAAGCGATGACAAATACTCACAGTTCTCACCTCCCGCCTAAATAATCACACATTCCCAAATTTTGTGCATTAACAAAACAAAATATAAGAAAGTGAAGCACCTGATGGACATTAGTCAAAGTCATAGAATCCCCAATATCACGCTTCCTCGGCATCCATGGTCCCATTACCCCCTTGTCACGAAACATTTCCCATTTTAAGCTTTCTTATCTAGAAAAATCAATAGATTTTGATTATAACCCCAAAAATAAGTCTCCCACTGCATCATACTGTTGCACAACATGGAAAATGGGTAAAAAAAATGTTAACTCATTATATTGTAGCAATTAATGTTGTCTGAATGTGTAATCCAGCCAAAGTATATTTTTCCCCGTCTGCCAGAGTTTTATTATTCCTACCATGTGAGAAAGAACCATCAAATATGTACATATTCTATCAAGAAGAGATAGAGGTATCAAGAAGCATACTGCAACACCAAAATTATAGTCAGAGAAGAGATAGAGGTATCAAGAAGCATACTGCAACACCATATGTGTACCATCTCATGATTAACTGTTGGACAGTGAAATAATTGTAGATACAGAGGGAGCGAAGTAGGACCTTAATGAAGGAGACTATTGACTGCATGTTCTGCTTGTATTCACTAAGGGGAACATGTTGGAAATCAACCCCATCAATTATCTTTCTTCTCTCTTTCTGGCATTTATCACTGGCCCCTACATATTCATTACATTAGGGAAAAAATAAAAACCCTTGGTTACTGAAAGAAACCAAAACCAATTTTTTTTTTTAAAGAGATAGATTTCTGACATACTCGATGCGCTTGTACTACATAGGATTTAAAAAATCTAGGTCTAGAAATCACGACTAAGATGTTACCTACCACTATGCGAACGATAAGAACTCTGAATATTAAAACAGTTGTGTTCTAAGAAACTATCCATAAAATATTTAAACAGGATTTGGAAGAAATAATCGAGTTTTACCAACTGATGAACATGAAACAATGAGCTTAAAAAACGCTATGTTTCCTTTTTTTAGGATAATGGAGCTTTGTTAATGGCAGAAAATGAATCCATATTTATGTTACATGTTGTTACCTGGATATATTGAGATGCAAAGACCAACAAACCAATAAATCTGTTCGCGCTCACAGCTATTGTAGGTAGCTGCTTCCTACAACTCCTACATAAAGAAAAGTGATGTAGATAAATTCAACTAATACCGAAGTATTTACCATGAACGCGAATTAGTTTAAGAATAAACCTCCCAGTATTTTGCACCCGTTTACGGTTTATTGTACCTCCTCGACCGTGAAAAATCACTTTATGTTGATGTGATGGGAGGAAAGTTGTTCGCCTTAGGTCTTACAGATCAGTTTGTGATTTTGCGGGGGGTCTTCATTACCATTTTTTTTGCAGGGGTAGCACTTGAATGACTATCTCAGTGATATTATGAAGCGGAAGCCTGAGCATATATATCTGCGAATCAGGCCTGTGAAGCCTGAGCCGTTCATCTGAAAAAGGAAATTTTACATCAGACTGCTAGCAATAGCAGTTTTAAGAATAAAATGGACAAAATACACCCAGTATTAACAATGGAGTGCGGCAAACATGCACTTACCTTCTGATTCTCTCTAACTTTCTTTTGAGGGTTCTTGTCTGAATTTCTCTCTAACGTGCTTGGAGTGTAGCTGCATTTGTAACATGGCATCAGAAAGAAAAGTCAGAAGAGTAAACAATTTATATTGATTACACAAATAAAACTGAAATGGTATCAACTCGTTTAGGTTTAAGAATTCTAGATGGAGCACTTGCTGGTGTCAGTTGAAGCTGTGAACGTTGCTATATCCAGGGGTAACAGACTTCAGATAGATCTTTCTAAGTGTTGGAAGTGGAATAAAGAGACTTCTACATTAGAGCTCTTCAACGTAGCAGAAACTGCATTGAAAGCCGGAGACCCTGCCTCTAACACGAGCTCAATCTGGACTAAAATACATGCTTCTGGATCACTGCGACTTTTCAGCAACACTTGATTTTCCACCATATGATCCTGGAGGTCTACTGTTGGGCCTCTCGCATGGCAAATTTCAGATGAGAGTCATATAGTTTCTTACGTATTCTAATTAAGGGGAACCAAATCAATAATGCAAAACGTGCAAGGATATGAGCTGCAATTATCAGCTACTCGAGGTCATAAAAGGTAAAGCTCTTCTTACATAAGAATAACTACTACCACAGTGTTTCAAGATTGCATTATTATTAATAATAAATTTAAGAAAATCACGAATCTTCATGCTCAGTACTCAGTATTCCACAGCTATATTGGATTCCGCCTGAAAAATAATGAGATGCAAGGGTATATAACACAAAAATGTAAGAGAGGGAGGTTAGATGTATGACCCCTGTATATAACTAAGAAACAATCAGAGTAAAGGATGAAACTGAGTTAAGAGCGACTCGCTAATAAACCTCTTTCCCAAGATGTTCATAGTTAAGTAGAGAAGCCACCAAAACCTAAGGGTCATGACTCCCTCCACTAATGTAGCTTTAGTACCGACAATCTTATCACATAGTGATAAAACTGTGATATGCTAGACTGCATATGATATCAACAGCAATCACATTATTCAAAGGAATATAGCAACATGCATACTATCCATTTCGACACATTTATACCCCGAAAAAATAAATTTACCCATCAATTCAATTGAACAAAAACTACTAAAGCATTTAACATTCACATCTTTAGTTTCAGAAAAACCAAAGAAGAAGTAAAATCGAATTGGTAAATCTATTTTTTCCCACTCATGTAAAGAGATCTACTTACATGGGTGGCAAGAGAGCAAAGAAGAAAAAATCAGATGTTACCCCAGTGATTTGAACCTCCAGTTTGAATGAATGTTCAACTTAGATTGTAATTTCTGCCTCAAAGGTGTAAAATTTCAGATTGTACCAATGAAAGCCATGTAAAAAAAGATGCCAAATTAGGTGCACAACAGAATATCTCAAATGAAGGCCATTACTTTGTAGAACTGCGGTTTTCTGCTTTTACAAACAAAAAATAGCTGGGAAAGCAAAGTAAAATAGCTAGAGACTAAATGCAACCAAACAACATCTGTCTGTGGATTTTAAAATCAATTAAAAATTGTTATTAACCAAAACAGAAATTCCAATAGCAAATACTTCAATTGTGTTACCCATTATACTATAACAATTATAGATCTTCATTGGAGTTGGCAGATTCAAATATCTCATGTTAGTGTCGCACTGAGCTCTGCCACCTAAGTCGCTCGAATAAGGTATCCAAGTCACACACAATACTCTGACATAATATTACATAAAAATAAAAGATGGAATAATCTAAATTGCAAGTCAACTGAACTATATGCAGCAATAAGATATGTACATCTACAACGTACCATGAAATTTGGCCAGAGGATATATTTCAAATGCTTCTTACGACCTCAGCTCCAATTCAACCTCTGATTGTCCCTAGAACAAAACAGCAATGAGAAAAATATTTTTAGAGAAGCTGGTGCAGGTGTTAGATGGCAAATTCCGTAGCTTCGGTATTCATGTAATATATGGTAAGTACATAGTCGCTATTAGGGACCTATTGATACTGTATTACGGGGGAAAAAAACAAAACACCGAGAGCAAAGGGTACATAACAGTGAGTCAAATTCTCACCTGGTTGAGAATTCTCGTTTATGTACCTGTTAACAAATCAACATAACACTGAGTCAAGATGACAAAATATGATGAGAAAGAAAGAGACCAAAAGAGATCAGGGAAAAGGAAAGCTGTAAGATAAAAAGAATACGGGAAAGGGAAAGCCGTAAGTGAAGATTAGGGCAGTGACGATTAGAATAGTATATTAGTCAATTCCAATTTACATAATTCAAAAATCTAAGATGATTGAATGTTAACCTCATATTGAAATTGAATGGTTAAATCATGTAGTACTCAGATTTCATCAGTATTAAATACATCTTCTTCTCTACCAACAAAAAAAATTCAGGACCTATTTAAGAATTCCTAAAATTATATCACCAAAAAATAATAATCAGGGTTTAAAAGTTCTACAAAATAAATTAGTTTTTTAAAAAAGAACTTACCACAAAAAGAAAACCCGTGAAATCACCAGGGATTCTTCATATTTCGCTTCAATAGCCTGATGCTGATAGTTTGATGATGGTGAAAACAAAATTAGGGTCCCCAACCAATTATATATAATGAAACTGCTAGAATAGATCAAGAAATTAAAAACGTAAAATAATGTTATTTAGTGAGGAAATTAAGCAATTAAGAGATGGAACCAAGGTTAACACCTGACTATGTTTGTGAGAATGCACCATACCTGTCTTACTATTGCATCGAAAGCCCCAACAACAACAATTATCAAGTTTCCATTGGTTCAAATAGATTTGGATTGCGTCTAGATATAACTTCTTAAAAGCAGCTCTATCCACTGCCACAAAGTTAAACGCTATGGCTTTGTGGCAGTCGTGCTGTTACAACAGGATATCATCATACGCAACCCTATACAGTGGTAGTAAGTACCCACTTTTTCAAGAAGTAACATATCTCTGTCGCACACAGGATCCTGCTACCTATTCTCTCGTTTGTTACTGTGAAGACTTAGAGAGCATTCACCATTTACCACCACATCAAACCTACCCATGAAAAGCACATCCAGTAATATAATTACAAACATTGTTTGTCTGCTTAAAAGACGGCGAAGATGCACAATCTTCTCTTTGTTACCCAGACTTCAGGAGAATGAGCATTTCCACGAAGTTATTTTGTTCATCTGTAAAATAATTGCAGATACAACATTAGTGACAAAAATACCACCTAGAAAAAATTTAAATTATAGTAAGTCACACTGTCAATTCTTCCAAGTTATCTGATGATATTTCAAACCTGATAAGATTTTTTTGCAAGTAATATATGACGAATACACCATTCTCATTCTCCAGCTGAGGTCACATTTAGAATATACTGTCTACTCACTGTAGTAGGGAGTCACTGTCACGATAGATATAAATTAAAATTAAAATAAATGCGAGAACGTATTTCATATCCAGTAGACAAAATCTAGGAAGTAAATGGATTGTTAAATCAGTGATGATTACCTTTTGTTTTATTATACTAATAATCCAGATCATCCAGTTAAAATACTGTAGGTCACCATACATACATATCCTGTTGAGAAAATATTCTCTTAAACAACTCCTACAGGTAGCCAATTGGACAATACTATCCAGTTTCATGTAGTGACATCCAAGTTGAAAGCGCTTTTTCCCTGCGTATCATAGTAGATGGGTAGGGAAAAAAACGCTTATGTTGAAGTTAAAAAAGCTCATATCCAGTAGACAAAATCTAGGAAGTAAATGGACAGTCAAATCTGTGATGATTACCTTTTTTTTATTATATTAATAATCCAGATTATCCAGTCAAACTATGTAAACTGCACTCAAATGCAATTTTGGGAATCTTCCGCACTATGCTGCTGTGTCTTTCTCCATGTGTAAACTATCCTTTCGGTGATAAATTATCATCTCCAATGAGCAGTACTATATTTTCAGTGTCATCCATGTCCTCTCTTACTTTCCGTCTTGCACCGCTATATCGGTCAGGCCGAATTTGTCTACCAATACCTAAATCGGCGATGTAGTCCCATAATAACCCTTTATGTATTGTTTAAAAAGACCAAAAAAGCTACTAACCGGAAACGTATACAAATGGCTATCACATTTCCTGAGCTGCCTTCTAAATGACTTCTCAACATCCTTATTGAGAAGCTTCCTTTGGAGCCTTATTTGCCTCGAAAAACCAAGCTGCTGAGACATCTAGCTAGAAATGTTTTCCTCCCCTAATTTGTACCTGCATATAGTTGTATAAAATTAGACTGTGGACTTTTGTTTCTCTAATCAAATAGACATATAGACATAAATGCTAATATTTCCATTTTATGCTGGAATCTGAACCAACCATCATCATTGCTCACCGATAAGATAATGCCATCAATACAATCTAATATTTAACTTGCATGAAGGATGATAATCGCAATAACATATTGTGAAAAGCAAGAACAAAAATATGAACTAACTAATCAGAAAACAACGTAATGCAACTGAATGAAACTCAATTTATTTATCTGACTTTATTCAAGCAACCTGCACGAAGTGAACATCTCATAAGCCCTAAGAAATTCAATCCGCAAGTCAGAGAAAACGCTGATACCAAAAATCAAAACTCTTACATTGTTTTGACCTAATTTTCAAACACAAACTCAATTGTATGCAAACAATAGGCCTCAATTAGGAGATTCATGTCTGGAATCAATCTGTAAGGAGCTAATGAAGGCACCTAAACCCCATCAAGTTGACTTTTTATCTATATATTGAATGCCATTGTCCACAGGTTGTTAACCAATCTACAAAAACGGAATGGAATTACCCAAGAATTTGCAAAAACTCACTAATAAAATTACATAAACAAAAAAAATCAAAAGCATATAACAGAGCAACTCAATAACTCGAAACAAAAACGAACAGAAATCCCTAAATCATATAAGAAATTGATAAATTGGTATTTCTTAGCAAGTTAACACAATAACCATTAAACTTATAACAATATATTTAAAACCCCCCAAATTTACCACCAGATATATGAAACCCTGGGTTTTGATTTCTAAAATATTAACAAAATTCAATTACTATAACAAAATCTCTTCTTACCTAGCAAATCCTTTCATGACCAACTAAAATCAACTAAAAGATGAGAAGATGTGTGGTTAACTTCGAATCATTGTTTCTCATCGAGAAGGAGAAGTAGATGAAGGTATAGCTTCTGGTGGTAATTGTGGTGGCGGCAGTGCCGGAGAAACCAAAGAAAAACTCAGTAAGTAGAAGAAGAAACCTCACAACTATACGTGGAAAACAGAGAGAGAAGGCCAAGAGCTTAAACCCGCCCAATATTTGGTTCACCCACATGACCAACTTAACATTAACAGAACTTTCCTACCCGTCCATTGAAAAACTCCATCCGTAGCTTCCCAACCGCGGGATCGGGGTCCTCGTTAAATGACGTCTGTCTGATGGCCTAGGCTATCATGGAGACAAAGTTCATACCTTTTTATAACTATGATTGTTTGTTTTTATTTTAATTAATAATATGATTAATTGTTAAATTAATTGTTTAGGTGGCCAACTAAGTCAGTTTATTAGTGAATCTAATGCCAGTAATGAGTTAGGATATCCGTAATTGTTGAATAACTCGTACACAAGTAGAAATTGCTAAACCTTGCAGAGGGACTCTGTGGAGTAATCGCAAGTAAAAACAACCCTAGTAAGTGGACCGAGCGTACTGAGTTTAACTATTAGGATCAAACCTAAGTTCATAAACCTTAAGGCATTCGACTGAATTACATCTTGTAAGCGTACCTCAAGGTGGTTCAGACGGATAAAATTTGGAGACTAAGCGTACCTGTTTTCCATTGATATAAGGAATTTTGGGGATAGCTAAACGTACCTGCTTTCCTACGGTCGGTAATAATCTGTGACTTACAAAGAATAGATGAATATGCTACTTTGATGACTGTTTAGTAACGAAGAAGGATTCCCTGATCATATTTCTCTCCATTGCTTGCAACTTTATTATTTTTAATTGTTTTGATTTTTCTTTCATCTAAAACAAAAACCCCCATTGTGACACTTTTGACAACTAAATATCCTTGCTCTTCGTGGGAACGAATCTTATTTACTGTTATATTATTCATTAGTAAAGTAGAATATAAGTGAATTAATTTGAGCACCTACGACACACATCATTATACCAATCACTAGGATCGGTTCTACCTAAACATGGTATCTAATTGTGATCGGTCACACCAGTCACTAGGATTGCTCACACAACCACTTATGATCGGTCACACCAATTACCAGAATCGGTCACACCAATTACAAGGATCGATCATACCATATCATGGTGATTACTTAGAATCGGTTACATCAATTACCAGGACCGATCATACCAAATCATAAGTCTAGGTATTGTGATCGGTTATACCAAGATACATAACCGGAGTTAAGATCGGTTTTACTAACTCACACATATTGATCATCCAAAGAATATGCAATGAATATCCGGACCAATAAACCTATTGATTTCCCTTTCAATTCATGAATCAAGTTCATGAATGTACTTCCTTTAAACAAATGTAAAACATTGTTTCCTAGGATGAGATCTTCAGCATACACCCATACACATAATCATAAAACTATACACAAGATTATGTCGATGTCATATCTACGAAGTTCAAAAGATAAGCGTTATACTTCGTAGCCTGATTGTTTAATGTTATGATCATACTATTATGATCTCGTCTCCAATAGAGTATAATATACAATATATACAGTATATGTAGCTTCATGTGTTATGTTTTCAATATAGCATGACTTAAAATATACTAAAATATGACAACCAACATGACACGTCATTGAAATCGGTAAAATTGTCCTTTTCCCATCCAAATACACTCCTCTCGAGACATCAAATATGTCACAACTGGGGGATGTTCATTAAGGTATTGGTTTTGCGGTTTACAGCGTGCGGCGTGCAACACACCCATTAAGAGAAAGTGTCTGTAATAACGGATAGGTGACAGGTAGTGGAGTAGTGGGAGTACAAACCGTCCAATCTTCCCATAACCATAAGACACGATTTTTCACCATTTACCCATGATCTCTACTACTTCACAACTCCCACTTCCAACGAGATCAGTGTATTCGACTATGACTTGTATAAATACATTTTTCAATCTATATCAACAGGGGACATTGGCTATCAACAAAGTATTCAGAAACCACCTAGAATTTAAAGCTTACACTTTGCAAGCCGATTCTACATTCTGATACAAGTCATAAAAAACTACATTTTACAGAGTTCATCATTCTGATCTCAACACCTTCTCCGCTTCCCTCCCTAAGATCAACCCTTCTCCTTCATTTTGTGACCGAAGCAAGACTAGAACGGTCATTTCTTGGTTTAGGCCAGCATTGTACAAATTGATCTCTCGAGTCTAAAGTACTCCTTCACAATACATTTGTTTAGGGTTTAGATTTGTTTCTCATTGACACACCCAATTTACCATTTCCAGAAAAATCAGTTTTTACCCTACTACAAATTGGCGACCACAATGGGAGATTAATATCTCTCGGTTGCAAAATCAATTTCTCAATTCTCTTATCTTTTTTTTTTTCAAACTCGCAATGGTTGGTCTTAATCAAGACTCGGCGGTTACCAACTTTAATAACGTTGACAGCCCTGTCTCTCCTGTCGTCAGTGATATAAATGACACCGACGAGGAGGCTACTCCTATTCTTTCCAACGGTTCAGCAAGAGAAGTCAGAACAACGCGGCTTCAAATTACCATGGTAGAATTGATAAGAACACATGAGGAACTGGCAGAAAAATTTGCATGCTTGGGAAGTACATTAAATGCCGTGTTGACCATCTTTCAGAGGCTGTTGGATGACTTAGAGCATCGTGGCATTTTCAGGGAACCAAGACCTTCCATGCCTGGAGCGAATACTCCAACTGACGATTACTCTCCCCCATAAATTGGAAGCTATACTACCAACAAGAGGCATGTGGACCAGGAAACAGCTTCTCTGGTGGAGAATTTATGTGAGATTCTACACCTCTCTAAGGATCAACGGGCGGAATCGTTTGCGACAATAAATCAAATAGCTTTAGACACACACTTGATTACTCCGTATCCAAAAGCCTCGAAAGCGTCAGAGATATCCATAAACAACGTTACTTTCACCGAAGATGACATGATGGCTGAAGAAGGTCATAACAGAGCCCTGCATGTTACTGCACGCAGTAAAGATTCAGAATTCTGACGGATTTTGAAGGAAACCAAACTAGCTCGTATGGTAATCACAGTGCCTGACTTATGATTTGGTATGATTGGTTTTTATTAATCAGTGTAACTGATCCTGCCTTAGATGGTATGATCGATATTTGTAGTTGGTGTGACCGATTATAAAAGAATTGTGTAATCGTTCCTTGTAATTGGTGTAACCGGTCCTAGTAATTGGTGTAACTGATCCTAGTGACTAGTGTAACCGATCACAAGCAATAGCATGTGTATATGGTAACCGGTCCTGGTAATTGACGTAACCGATCCTGGTAACTGACGTAACCGGTCCTGGTAACTTGTGTGCTCGACCACAAGTAATCCATATTGAGGTATAACCGATCCTAGTGATTGGTAGAACCGATTGAACCCATGATTGTGATTTGATACTTTATCAATCACTTAGTTGTCTTGGAATACAGATGAACCAATTCTAAACTTGTTTGGAATTGTGGTATAATCGATTCCAAGATTGTAAATATGAAAGAGGATTTACAAATAAAAGGTGTCAACATACTTTGAACACGAACAATAACTCTTATCTTTTATTGTTCAAAGTGATTCCTTAATTACTCAAGGAGATCTCGGTCTGAAATAAATTAAGAATCTTTTAATTAAGGTTGTTAGTTTTATATGCTTTAATTACCAGCAACTAAATGCATATCTCTAGAGAATAAAAATTAGTAATGTACATTTACTAATTGGATATTTTCTATTGAGAGATTTCTGAAAATATGGGACAAAGCATTTCCAAGAATTATGAAAACCGATTTGGGCATTTATTGCATATCTTGAAAATATTCGGTTTTTGAAATTCCTTGTTGTCCAAACATCCTTGGTCTATAAATACCTATGTTTTCATTTCTAGCAAACTACCCTAAGAGCCAGGCAAACTTCATCTTTTTGTTGTTTCTGGTGGAGCCGTCTATCCGGAGAGGAAAGTACCCTAATTAGGCGAAATCTCTTATGACCACTCGTTTAAGGACTTATGTGGGATCAAGAAGCTCTACGAGTAACATTGGTGGGAAACTAGATAATTGCAGTTTAGTAGTTTTAGATTGATTTGATTGACTAACTGTTGTTGAACTTTGATTGCACCTAGTTTTTTTATTCTTGAGAATCTTCTCTTCTGATATAAGATTCACTCAAACTAGATCGAAGTCTCCACGGGATCTTTAGAACTGTTTGTAGATCTAAAGACATCTTCTGATAATCCATTATTAACAGACTCCGTTCTGTGCGTGATTGATTACAAGATATTCAAGTGGTGTTGTGCAAGTTTAATTGAAGATTAAAGAAGATTTGAAGACGAAGTAGATTTCTTATCGGTTTCTCATATCTTTGTGTAGGACAAACCTTGATCGGCTGGGATCCAATTAGAGTCAGATTTATTCGATTGATTAGTTGTGTGAGATCGACATCACTTTATAGTTCCTTGTTGGATTCTATATTGATTGATTGCAAATCTAAACTATGTTACTTCAGTAGTTGTTGGATAGATTGATCTAAGCAGACAAAGGAGTTTATTAGTTTAAACGAAAAAGCCTTTGCATATGACTTGGGATATCTTTATCTGGAAAGAATCAATAGAGTTGTTACCAAATAGATTTGTTGTTCCTTTACTGTTTGGAATACGATCCAAAGGAATTGTTCCAGTGCGTGCACTTATTGAATGTCGGAAGCGCAGGGATACAGAAGAAACTAAGTGAACTAGGTTTAGTTGCTTGGTCTCAACTATACGAAGTTTTGGTTCAAATTTTGTGTAACGGCTTAATTCTGAGAGTATTCAATTCTGGACTAGGTCCCGAGATTTTTTTTGCATTTGCGGTTTTCTCATTAACAAAATCTTGTTGTGTCTTTTACTTTTCTATTTTCGCAATTATATATGTTCATTATAATTAAAAGTAAAATACACAAACGTTGACTCTGTATTACTTGATAGTGATCCTATAGAGTTTGGTTAAGTCCGAACCTATTATCAAGTAATCACACTAATTACATTGCGGAGCTTTTTTGTGTTATTGTGGGGTTGGAATGGGCTTTGAAGTTTGAAGTTAGAGACATTTGTATTCGTACAGACTCTATGGGTGATATTTTGGCGTTTTCGGGTGATATTGATGTTGTTCCTTGGTTTTTAAGACATAGATGGGTTGCGGTGAGTAATAGATATAACAAAATTTGTTTGGTGCATACTTATAGAGAAGTAAATTTTGCTGCAGATTCGATGGCCAAGAGAGGTTGTTGGTTGAATGATGGTGAAGATTTGAGTTATGATGGAAGACCTGATTTTATTGCTTCAATTGAATTACCTTATGTATCTTATTTTAGATTTGATTAGTTTGTAAGTTTTTGGGGTTTTCTGCCTCTTTTCTTACTTACTAGTTGTAATTTTGGCTATTTATTAATACAATTTGGATTTACCAAAAAAAATCACATTTTGATTGTTGTATTGTCTCGATCTCGTATTCATAGACGATCACACAAAGTGTGAATACCGATTTTTCGTATTGTCTCGACTTTGTCCATAGACAATCACTTTCTGTAAGAGGACTTATAGGTGGATAATTTAAAGATTACGGTGTATTTGGGTACCCTCGTATTTTCAATTGGTATCTAAGCGGGCAAATACGAAAAGATCTAACAATCTGTGTTTGGTGCGATCCATCCTATAAATCATGGGCCAAGGAAAGACTAAGCGACTGCGAGGAAAGTCTAAAGACTCAGCTAACGTATCACAAGATATGTGCTCAAAATAAGACAGTTCTTCAAACTCTTGTTGCTCAATTGAAGATACCTCTAACGATATATTTTTGAGTTCCATACTTGAGATTTCTGATGAAAGATCAAGTGTAAAAACATTTGAACTGAAAGAATTAAGGAAACAATTCCTTATTTGCTCTAATGATCTTCTTTCAGCACTTGAAAGAGAAAGAGATTTAACTTTAAAGTTTGAAAATCTCGATGAAGAACATAACTTCCTAAAAGAAAAATTCTCGCAACAAGTTTTAAGCTTCAAAGAAAAGATGAGCACTAAGCGTCTTCATGCAAAAAGTTGTGAGAAGAATTTGGATAAAGCCCTGAAAAGGGTTTGCCTTTTAGAAGAAGAAATTGATGATTCTAAAGCAGAATTAAACTCTCAACATTTGTGCTTCAAAGAAAAAGAAAATACTTTTCTTTCCCACATAAAGAATTTATAGGAAACTCTTAATTCTGCTCTTGATAAAAATGAATCATTAAAAGAAGAAATCTCTATGCTGGGAAAACTTAATGAAAGCTCGAACAATTTATCCTCATTATTGGAAACAGCTAGAAGTCATGGGGATACCCGTGGTTTGGGTTATGAAGGTTGTAATACCTTAGTTCTTAACAAAGAGATAAAGTTTGTCAAATCTCAAACAGAGGCCTCTGTAGATGGTGGATTTTCAATAAAGGTCAAAATCTAAAATCATGATATTGCATGTTTCTGGGACGGCTTCCGACATGTTACGATTCATATTTTACGATCCATGATAAATATGTTTCTCGAGAGGCGTCCACTAGATGAGTGTTCGATACCTCGCATTTCATCATGACCTCTATGTAGAATAACATAATTGGGCGGTTTTCCGTATGATTGAGGACTTAACGCCTTCAGGACGTCGGTGATACTCAATGTTCCCTGACTACATGAGAGAGACCCACCTCTACATAGAAGAACGATTGGGAGGTTCTCCGTAAGATTGAGAGAAATAACGCCTTCAGGACGTCGGTGATACTCATTGTTCCCTGACTATGTAGAGAGACCGTTTATAGATCCAGGCGGTTCTCCGTAAGATTGAGAGCATTAACGTCTTCAGGACTTCGGCAACTGATAGGTGTCTAAAACACCTAATTTTATATCTAGTATTTATACTTTCTTTGCTATTGTCGTGTAAATTATGTATCTTATGTGTGATTTTGAGTCTTCTTGAGTTTTATAGGTATTTTGGAATTATTGGAGCAAAAAGGAATGGAACTCGCTCAAATCTTGAATTTCTTCTCATTATGTTGAAGAGCACGAAAATATGAGGTCAATGGCGAAAGAACGAGGTCATTCCGACGTCGTATGAGAAGGTTACGAGTAAAATCAGCGATTAAGCTTGTCAGTTCTCTAAAACTGACAGTACAAGAAGATTATTGTGGTGGGCCTTTATCTGAACAATGGGTTCCTTAATCAACCTTATCCTTCATAACCTGACAGCTTGGTCAAATTCCTTCAGAGATTTCACTTATTTCTCTGGTGCAACCGAGTGAAACAGATCTGCAAGAGGGTCAGCTGCCGGCTAGCCATGTTCCGATGGGAGTTTAACAGGTCATGGGAGATTTTAGAAGTAAAGACGTGGAAGAGATTTCATAGATGCAGGAAGATGGTGGTGGCCATCGATTGAGAGAGGAGTTGTTACTTCCATGAATGTCAATGGGTTAAGTGAGATTCTCGAAATGTGATGAATGGCCATAAATTGAATGATTTTAGAGTTCGTATATGTTTATAAATGCTGGGTTATGCTGGTAATTCGAATTTGCAGGGAAATGGAAGTTGTAGAAGATTATTACTTGATGTACAACAACAATACCAAGTTGTGCTTACAAGATGTTCGAAAAAAATCTTGAACCATGGGTCAGACCTGGTGGCAGTCAGTCATGTCCCTTCTCGTTGCGGCGGATTGCCATGGATGTGAAGTATTGTGAAGATGTGGGTTGAGACAGAGATAAGCTTGTGGTGGTTCTGGTTGTTGAGGTCGAAATTGAAGCTCATAAGAAGCTGGTATGGATGCAAGGGTTCTGCTGGATTGTTTAGATGAGAATGAAGAGCTTGGATGCAGTGTGGTTGATGTGTGATTGCTTCCAAAGGAAGTAAGTTACTGCAAATAAGACTGAATTTGTGGAGTGGGTCTTGAGAAGTACTGTGCAGTTGTATGACAAGATGCAGCTGGAGTTGTTGGTTCAAGGTAGTGCAGCTGCTACTGAAGTGATGAAGAAGTGTGCAGTTGCGAATGCAAGCACATGAGCAGCTTGAGTTAGAAGCTGCAGGTGAACCACATATGGAAAGAAGTGATGCTGCAAATAAGAAAGGAATTTCAGATTGAACTACATTGGTCGGAAAATCAATGGCAAGGGAGAGAATGAGTTAGAAGTTGGAGTCATAACTGCCATGAGCTGAGAAGGGTCTGTGTGCAATGGTGGTTGTGGTGGTAAAGCTTTAACAGTTGCAGTGTTGTAGTGAAGTGCATTGTTGTTGCCAGTGGGGATTTTTGGAAGTGCAGGCTAAGGTGGCTAGCTGAATGCCTTGTCAGTTCCACAAGACTGACAGCCTTAGTGAATTCTACATGGGCCTGCATTGACTGGGCTGTGGCTTCCTAGTGGGCTGGAACGTGAGTTAGTAATATGGTGGAGGTGGTCAGGTCAGTCTTGGTCGAGACTTTTCTTAGGAAAGCCAATTCACACTACAAGGGAGGATATATAAGCTCTCTAGGGTTCTATATTATTTAAGGCTGAATCTATCTTTTCTTCTACTTTGTTTTCTAGGGTTTAGAAACATGAAAGCTTTTCTTTTTCTTCTTGTTATGAACTCCATGAATATGAGTACCTAGTTTTATTTTGGTTATGGATTAGTTGGATTTCACATAATATGGTTTTTTGATTCAATATATTTGTTTTGTCTCATCTTTATCGTTCATGATTCTCTGAGAATATAGTTGTATGATTGACGTATTACAACATGATGGATTCTTTGTTTTGTCAAGTTGCAAATTGGTAGAACTTGTAATCACATCTATTGCTAGTTTAGGGTTTATCATCGAGCGATATCCTTGAACACAAGTAGCATAAATATGGTTATAGCTTATAATGATATATCCTTGTAATCATATGAGAACCATGGCCTTTGTTCGAATTGTTTGCGCAATGTATTTCAATTGCATTGATTAGCCTAATTTCATGGATCTTAATGCTCCACGGGAATTGAACTTGATTAGCACAAGGCGTTAGGTTATTCTTTTGGTAGAATTCATACTTGCATCGTTTTACATGTATGCATGATGAAATCAGGAAATTGCGGGATATTCTTTCGACTAGATATCTTAGGGCATTTGAAAATGAGAGATTAAATATCAATTCTAATTATTAAGACAAGAACATGTTTGTGATTGAAAATGAAATCCTTAACCAATATCTTTCCTTGCTTGATTTCTTTATTTCTTTTTTTTGCTTTTATTTTATTTTATTTTACTTTACATAAATCAGAAAACCCCCATTGTTTTACATAAGAAACCTAAACATATTGACAACCCAAGACCTCTCTGTGGGAACGATCCTTTCTTTCCCTTGCTTCATTATATATTTTGAGTAGTAAGAAAGTGTAATTATTTTTGACGCCTACGACAACGATCAAATTTTGGCGCCGCTGCCGGGGAGGCAGCGGTTGTCACTTGTTTTTGGTTTCTTATTTTTGTTTTAGTTTTGTTTTGTATTTTTGTTTTTCTTATTTTCTGGTTTTTAACCTTGGTTTGAGAACTCTTGTTTCAGGTACCTATTATGGAATGAGCATATTGGAACAATGGATACGGTTTTCAACAACCTCAACACTATGAAAATTACCCACCATCTATGGGATACAATCAAAACCAATTTATTGGCTATGATGCATATCCTAAACAACCTTATGGTGATTTTCATACATACCAACAACAACCTTGTAGTGGGTATGTAAGTCAAGCACCAAGGTGGGATAATTTTACTTCTAATTGGCTTCGTTCGAGTTGTATGCAGATTTTGAATGGATTACAAGATATGCAACAAAGACTAGACCAACTTGACCGTAATAGAGAGAACGTCGCACAAACCAATTTTTGCAATACTTTTTCTTACCCGACTCCAGATTGTAGTTATGATCATTCACCCATTCAAAGGGAAGAGTCATGGGAAAGAGAACCTATTGTAGTCAATGGTGGTAAGCGTGTGAACGTCAGGAAACTTGCACAGAAGTTATACAAGTTGGAAGATGATGGAGACTCGGAAGAGCTTGTCGCAGAAATTAGTAGGACCATTCATATGGAACTTAAACGACGTCGGGATAAAGGTTATGAAACCGATGAAGATTCTTATTATGGTGAGTCTGAAAATGAAGATGATTGTGTTGAAAAGGACCAACCTTTGGAGATATTTGATGACATTAGTGTAGTTGACTCAACTCTTGATCTTTTTAATGATCAAGCACCTATATAAAAGGTACATGATTATGATGAAACTAGTGCTTTACAGAATTTCCTCGCAACAAGGTTTGAGTCTTACGAAGATGAGTGTTTTGAGAATGTGACCGGTTTGACCAATATTGTGGAAGACCCAATTGAGCTTGCAAATGATTGTAATGATGATGTTGATGTCGAGACTTTGGTTAAGGCAGAAATGGACGAAGAATGGTTGCAAGGTTTGATAGAGGACCACGATGTACAAGAGGTGAATAATTCGCTTGAGTTTTTCAAGTATGAAGAGGATTCCGTGATACAAGAGATTGTGATAGGTTTGTCTAACCCTTTGCATATTGTTTCTTCTCCTTTACCTCTTATAGGTTTGAATGTATGTTCTTCGAGAATATTGTTGAATGACTTTATTTGGCGATATCCTCCATTAGAGATACTTGATTCTCGTACTATGCAGGTTTTGGAACAAGAAACCGTGGAAGTTCCTGAATTCTATATTCTTTACCCACTTCCAAGTGTGGACAAGAATAAGTGTGGGGGAAACTTTTATCGGTTAATAGCTTCATTTATGTTTTATATTACTAATATTTGTGTGAAGCTAGTAGTTGCGAACCAGGTGCTATGGGTGGATCCCCAACTTTTCAGATTATTGGTGTATGGGGAATTCGTCTTGCAAATCGGGCTGACGACTTTAAACCAAGCGCTAAATGGGAGGCAACCCACTGGTTTTGTGTATCTATCTCTATATTTTTATTCTCAAGTCTTTTATCTTGATTTTCTTATTTTGGATATTTGCATATCAAAACTCCAACTTTTAGAGATTTTTGAACAATTTAGAATAAACACTAGCCTTTCTAAGTAGATGGATTTTTTTTCTTGGCGATGAGGTATATATTGGCTGAGTTGGGATTAGATGCCAACTAAATAGCTTGTTTAGTGTTTATCCTCTATTGTTTAGAAATAGCTATGAGTTGGAGTATCAATTTTTATTATGCGTTTTATTTTCTTATTATGTATATATATCATGTTATGAATTTCCCATCTTGAACTTTACTTTGAATGACTAAATTTTACATTGAGGACAATGTAAAGTTTAAGTGTGGGGGAGTGTTCTCATATAGAGTTTTTAGCCTTGTTAGTTTTCCCTTGTGTTTTTAAGAAAAAAAAAGTAGAAAAACTAAAAAAAAAAGAAAGAAAAAAAAAAAAGATGATAAACTCCTAAGTATAGAAACTTGTGCCTTACACTAATGGAAACATCGTGGTTGTAGGAGTTGAGGAACCCATTAGTAGAGTCTATTCATATAAAATAAATAAAATATAAAAATAAATAAAATGTTAGTTGTCACCATATCTCGGAGTCTTCCCATATCACGTTCTATTTTTATTTTTCCTTATTTATGTATTGTTTATCTAAGTGATTTTGTGGGATACTAGCATCGAATTGTTATCACTGCTAGGATGAAATAGAGTGATTGAGTTACTACAAAAAAAGAAGAAGAGAGACCAGACCAATTTGACCAAACGGTGTACATAAAAAAAAAGAAAAAAAGATTGACACTTGGATAGCAATATGTGTGTGTTCTCCCTGTCTCTGTCGCCTAAACAAGCGTGGAATGCAGGATCCATGGTAATTACCATGTAATCTGCTGACAAGAATCATGCGCTTGGATCAAAAAGATCCAATCATGTTATCAATTTGAAAAAGATTAAAAAAAATTGAAAAGAGAAAAAGAAAATATTATTATTATTGTGTTGAATAAAATCGATCACTGGTTCCCTTGTATATGTCAGTGAATTGATCTAGAATTAAGTTTGTCGACCGTTGGTTCCCTTGTATATGCCAGTCGTGTTGATATTAGTATTCAGACCAGTAGCTCAATCCAATAGGATTTTTAGGTTTGTTTTGGCAGTGACCTTCAGACAGATATGGGAAACACCGTTCACCTTAGTCAACAGTCCGCCACTATCTACTTTCTATATCCATCTTCTTTATATTTTCATGTGATTGTGGTTGATTAGATTCCGAGTATTGTGGTTGTGTTCAACTTTATGATAAATCTATATTACTAATTTATGAATTATATTTGAAAGTGGGTACTTCCTCTTGTAATCATTGATAGTATGCCAATTAATAAAAATATTCAGTGTCATTCTTAAATTTTCACAGGTGGATGGAGTTTGGAAGTATAGGTTTTGTAGGTACACCTATTGTAAACTTTCACGAGACTATAACTCGTCCACTAGGGACACCTAGGGGTTTAAAGGCTTGTTATACGTGCTAAGTGTGACCGTAGCCTCGACGACACGGAGTTGTATGTATGTTTTAGAATTTATTTTGTTTGATTTGCTCGGGGACTAGCAAAGTCTAAGTGTGGGGGAATTTGATAGGTGTCTAAAACACCTAATTTTATATCTAGTATTTATGCTTTCTTTGCTATTGACGTGTAAATTATGTATCTTATGTGTGATTTTGAGTCTTCTTAAGTTTTATAGGTATTTTTGAATTATTGGAGCAAAAAGGAATGAAACTCGCTCAAATCTTGGATTTCTTCTCATTCTGTTGAAGAGAACGAAAATATGAGGTCAATGGCGAAATAACGAGGTCATTCCAACGTCGTATGAGAAGGTTACGAGTAAAATCAGCGGTTAAGCTTGTCAGTTCTCTAAAACTGACAGTACAAGAAGATTATTGTGGTGGGCCTTTATCTGAACAATGGGTGCCTTAATCAACCTTATCCTTCATAACCTGAAAGCTTGGTCGAATTCCTTCAGATATTTCACTTATTTCTCTGGTGCAACCGAGTGAAACAGATATGCAAGAGGGTTAGCTGCCGGCTAGCCATGTTCCGATGGGAGTTTAACAGGTCATGGGAGATTTTAGAAGTAAAGACGTGGAAAAGATTTCAGAGATGCAGGAAGATGGTGGTGGCCATCGATTGAGAGAGGAGTTGTTACTGCCATGGATGTCAATGGGTTAAGTGAGATTCTCGAAATGTGATGAATGGCCACAAATTGAATAATTTTAGAGTTCGTATATGTTTATAATTGCTGGGTTATGCTGGTAATTCGAATTTGCAGGGAATTCGAAGCTGTAGAAGATGATTACTTGATGTACAAAAACAATACCAAGTTGTGCTTACAAGATGTTCGACAAAAATCTTGAACCATGGGTCAGACCTGGTGGCAGTCAGTCATGTCCCTTCTCATTGCGGTGGATTGCCATGGATGTGAAGTATTGTGAAGATGTGGGTTGAGACAGAGATAAGCTTGTAGTGGTTCTGGTTATTGAGGTCGAAATTGAAGATCATAAGAAGCTGACATGGATGCAAGGGTTCAGCTGGATTGTTTATCTGAGAATGAAGAGCTTGGATGCAGTGTGGTTACTGTGTGATTGCTGCCAAAGGAAGTGAGTTACTACAAATAAGACAAAATTTATGGAGTGGGTCTTGAGAAGTATTGTGCAGTTGTGTGACAAGATGCAGCTGGAGTTGTTAGTTCAAGGTAGTGCAGTTTCTACTGAAGTGATGAAGAAGTGTGTAGCTTCGAATGCAAGCAGATGAGTAGCTTGAGTTAGAAGTTGCAGGTGAACCACAGATGGAAAGCGGTGATGCTGCAAATAAGAACGGAATTCCAGATTGAACTACATTGGTCGGAAAATCAACGGCAAGGGAGAGAATGAGTTAGAAGTTGGAGTCATAGATGCCATGAGCTGAGAAGGGTCTGTGTGCAATGGTGGTTGTGGTGGTAAAGCTTTAACAGTTGCAGTGTTGTAGTGAAGTGCATTGTTGTTGCCAGTGGAGATTTGTGGAAGTGCAAGCTAAGGTGGCTAGCGCTGAATGCTTTGTCAGTTCCACAAGACTGACAGGCTAAGTAAATTCTACATGGGCCTGCATTGACTGGGCTGTGGCTGCCTAGTGGGTTGGAACGTGAGTTAGTAATATGGTGGAGGTGGTCAGGTCAGTCTTGGTCGAGACTTTTCTGAGGAAAGCCAATTCACACTACAAGGGAGGATATATAAGCTCTATAGGGTTCTATATTATTTAAGTCTGAATCTATCTCTTCTTCTACTTTGTTTTCCAGGGTTTAGAAACATGAAAGCTTTTCTTTTTATTCTTGCTGTGAACTCCATGAATATGAGTACCTAATTTTCTTTTGGTTATGGATTAGTTGGATTTCACATAATATGGTTCTTTGATTCAATATATTAGTTTTGTCTCATCTTTATCGTTCATGATTCTCTGAGAATATAGTTGTATGATTGACGTATTACAACATGATGGATTCTTTGTTTTGTCAAGTTTCAAATTGGTAGAACTTGTAATCACATCTATTGCTAGTTTAGGGTTTATCATCGAGCGATATCCTTGAACACAAGTAGCATAAATATGGTTATAGCTTATAGTGATATATTCTTGTAATCATATGAGAACCATGACCTTTGTTCGAATTGTTTGCGCAATGTATTTCAATTGCATTGATTAGCCTAATTTCATGGATCTTAATGCTCCACGAGAATTGAACTTGATTAGCGCAAGGCGTTATGTTATTCTTTTGGTAGAATTCATACTTGCATCGTTTTACATGTATGTGTGATGAAATCAGGAAATTGCGGGATATTCTTTCGACTAGATATCTTAGGGCATTTGAAAATGAGAGATTAAATATCAATTTTAGTTATTAAGACAAGAACATGTTTGTGATTGAAAATGAAATCCTTAACCAATATCTTTCCTTGCTTGATTTGTTTATTTCTTTGTTTGCTTTTATTTTAGTTTAGTTTACATAAATCAGAAAACCCCCCTTGTTTTACATAAGAAACCGAAACATATTGACAACCCAAGACCTCTCTGTGGGAACGATCCTTTCTTGCCCTTGCTTCATTATATATTTTGAGTAGTAAGAAAGTGTAATTATTTTTGACGCCTACGACAACGATCGGCAACACTCGTTGTTTCCTGACTATGCACCTTCAGAACGGGTATGACGCTTTAACTGCCTAATATCCCTTCTGCAATAGATTAATTCTACCGTGACATTCACCACTGAATTCCTAGAAGATAATATCTCATTACTCCGATTTCATGATCGAATCCACAGTGATCTCATGGAATGGTAATAGATAATCTCATTACTCCGATTTCATGATTGAATCCACGACTGATCTCACAGAATGGTAATAGTTAATTACTCCAATTCTATGGCCAAATCCACGATCCCATAGGACAGTAATGCTCATTTTATTATTCTGAATCCATGGTCGAATTCACGACTGATCCTATGGATTGATAATAAACAACTACTCATTTTTATTACTCAGTTTTATGAATCATTCTCCACTGAATTTCATAAATTATTAATAAATACTCATCAATCGGGCATCTGGAATATCACTGAGTAAGCCCCATAAAATGGTGCAAGTGTACTCAACAATGATGCACGAACGAACACCCAAATGCACGATCGAGCATTCGAAAATATGGACAAACGAGGAATCCTACACAAAACAGGAGAGAGAAAATAATAATATTAAAATAATAAAGAGGCGCCCATGGTCCCGGCCTTAGCCGTGGCCGGTCCCATGCCTCTTCCATTATTTTTCCTTATTTTTGTTATTTTCATGAACTCATGAAAACTCCTTCATTCTAGCAACTTTCCTTGTTTGAGCAAAACTCACGGTTTCTCCACATTTTCATGGTTTCATGAGAAAAAATAATATAAAATAGGGAAAGGTGTCGCGGGACCGGGTAACCTAGCCGGTCGGCCATGCCCTGGCCGTGGACGGTCCCACAACTTGCAATCCCTTGTCCTTTCATAATTATTACTTCCCTAATCTCATGAAACTTCTCCGTTTCAACAAAACTCATGGTTTCTCCATAGTTTCATAGTTTCATGAAAAATAATAATATAAAATAGGGAAAGGTGTTGAGGGACCGGGCTACCTGGCCGGCTGGCCATGTCCTAGCCGTGGCCGGTCCCACACCTTACAATCCCTAATTTTTCATAATTATTATTTCTCTCATCTCATGAAACTTCTCAGTTTGAGCAAAAATCATGGTTTCCTCATATTTTGTCAAATATTGCTCAAACCATGAAAAAGCCAAAAAGTCAAATGATCACATGACCGACTAGGCTACGCACGCCAAATATTAAAATATCATTATTTTAATATTTTCCGAATTTTGATCAAACGAGCAAAGTTCTACTTGCTCATTCGAGCAAAATCAAGAATTTCAGTCAAAGATCGAACTCTTCTGAAAATCCGAGATATTGCTCAAACGCACATCAAAAAATGCTGAAACTCTCAAGACTGAGACACGGACATTATGGTAACACAGGCATGCTTCCTTGACCCACCAAAGGCTTGCAAGGAGCCGGTCCCACACTTTTTCATAATTTTGACCTAATTTGCTCAATTGCTCATATTGGGTCCAAACTCTTTCCAACCGACTTGGAATTTGCTCAAACGATCATCTGCTGGTCCCACGACCACCAAGGGCCGGTTTTATGTCCTCTTGGTCGGTCCCTCACTTTTCCATAATTAGGTTTTATCACCTAATGCTCAATCGAGCACTATTTCAATAAATGATGAAACTGGCATTTAATCATCATTCTTTCACCAACTGGTCAACTCAGGACCCTGGTGCATGCTCACTTGAGCACTTGGACACCACATGGACGTCCATCATCCCATGTGGTCGGTCCCTCTATCACTCATAAACTTTTTTCATCAATTCATCAATTGACGAACGATTGATCAAAAATTAGGGTTTCGAACAAATGCTCCACGAATTCATCATTCTGAGCAAGTTCAAACACTAATAAATTTATGTTAATCCAGCAATCAACATCTGGATTAATTATATAATATTCGGTAGTCTACCAATGTTTTAATTAATATTTTATTGGGTCACGTAACCAATAAATAATTCGTCGAATTGAGCAATACTTGCTCAATTGCTGATCCAACTATCAATGTTCAGTAATTTATCAATAATTCGTAGAATTGAGCAATACTTGCTCAGTTGCTTGAATATTGATCCAACTATCAATATTCAGTAATTTATCAGTAATTCTTCGAATTGAGCAATACTTGCTCAGTTGCTCAAAATTCAACTATCGATATCAGATGCTCAGCTGCTCGAATTTACGATAGTTGCTCAGACGAGCAATATCTAAGAACATCTAACATGTTCAATCCATGAACCATCGAGCATTCGATCACTCTTAGACTCATTGTTGATCAGTCAATAACTAAGTAATAAAATACACGTCTGTCATGCAGACTCCACGATTTGTGAGACATCAATCACGTCACATGGGGGGATATCAATTAGGGTTTTGTTTTGGTGGCCTACGGCACGTGGATTCATCCACGACGAGAAATGTGAGTAGTCGTGAAATGGTTGAAGGAGTTAGCAAAGTAGTAGGTGGAAGATCAACCAAGTCTCCACACGACACGGAATTGGTTTTACCAAGATCTCCCACTTTATCACTCTTCCACTCATGAAACCGTCACACTTACTGGGATCAATGTGTTCGCTATTCTGACAATATAAATAAGTCTCTGGATCCACGATTGAATGGGGATAATTTTTCGAGCAATCACTCTCAGAAATTCCATCAATGACCCAGAACTTAATCGAACTCCACAATTCATCAATTTGCAGAAACCTTCAACACATTCACAATCCTTGATCATTATTGATCTTACACAATTCGTAGCTTCCCTCCTACAGACCAACCCATCTCCCTCTTTGCGACCGAATTGACTCTGGTACGACCATTGAATTGGTTTAGGCCGGAGTCCTACAGATTGATCTCTCGAATCTAAGCACTCCCCTTGCAGTGCATCTGTGTGAGGTTGAACAGTTTGCTCGGTTTAGGAGTCTCGAAAACACGCTCGTCTCTTCAATTCCCTGAAAAACCAACAAATCGTTTTTCCCCATCTACAAATTGGCGACCATAGTGGGAGTTTAATCTCTCGGTGGAAATATCAATTCATCAAGATGGTTGATCTTAGGTCAGGTTCAGTTACAAATCCCAACCCGAATAATGCTAGCACTAGCAATACTGGTGGTACTCCAGAAACGGCTCCGACTTCTAACAACCGCACTAGCGGTACCACTGCTCCTCAAATTAACATCGGAAGTAATCCGCTCTTCGGCAGGAATCTTGAAAAAGTCAGAAAAGATCCGCCTACCATAACCGATCTCATGAAGATTCAAGAAATTCTTGCCAAGAATCAAATAGAGATGGCAACAACACAAAAGAAATTATGCACTCTTCTCAAGGACCTCACTGACAAGATGTCAGAAAATACTCAGGAGAAGGGAAAGCCAAAGAAGCATCTCCAACTGCTGATCCTGAAGTTGTTCCAGTAGTTGACGATGATGAAGTCCACAATTCTGCGGAAAAGTCATCAACAAAAGAGCCTGCCGGTTTCATCTCTCGTGAAGATCTGGAACGTTTTATGGAGGATCGAGGGAAATGCAATGCACTATCTGTCCACCATCATCAACCTACATACTCTGCTGCTACGCAGAGAACCCCTCTCCCAAAAGGCTACATTTCTCCTACGTTCACATTGTACCACGGAACATAGAATGCTCGAGAACATGTTTCTCGATTCCTGGAGGCACTAGGAGAGCATAAACACAACCATGTTGTCCGTCTGAAAGAATTCTCGAAATCTCTGACAGGCCGAGCATACACCTGGTACAACAACATTGCACCTGGGAGCATCGCTAACTGGGGAGAAATGGTTAACGCCTTCTACAGGAAGTACTTCTTCATATCTGAGCAGATTACTCTTTCTGACTTAGGAATTATGGCTCAGAAGAACAATGAACATCCGAACGATTATGTGAAGAGGTTCAGAGTCCAAGCTTTGGATTTCATGACCCGAATGTCACTGAATAATAACTGGGGTACTTGTGCATCAACGGAACGATGACGGTCTACAGAGCCTTGCTGGAAAATCTCAGGTTCCAAACTTTCTCAGAGCTTCATGAAGCAGCCAAACGATCAGTGACTACTGCACCTGCTTTACTGGAAAGAGAAAAGTATGCAAGGTCGAGGAACCTCGAAGCAGCCGATGTTTAGTCAACGATCAGTACAATCCCCAGCCTTCAACAAACGTTGTTGCTGAAAGGAATGAAAGAAAAACCGATACACAACATCAGAGCGCTTCTCCAACATCCTAGGCTCCTCTGAAGGAGCAAAGAAAAGATAACCAACCCTAAAATGCGCAAACCTCGACCCAATATCAACGAACGGGGAAATGATTGGACATACTCAAAATTCTCTCTTCTCATGAAGGAGTGATCGAGTTACCGGAAGTCTGAGTTCAAGATGGTGCAATCAAATTATCGTTCATCAGGAGAGAGCCAACTGAAGGATAAATGGAGAATCCCAAGTATTGTCGCCTTCATAAGTCCATCGATCATCCAACAAGTAACTGCAACATTTTTATGCACATCTTCAAAGAGAAGGTTGATCCATAATAGCTTCAACTGGGGACTGAAGGAGTGCACAAGAATCCTCTCCCAAACCTTTACACTCTCTGAACAACCAGTCAAAGAAGCAGTCCAATTGTTGATCGAGCATATCTGTGAAATTTCTCTATCTGTCTATGGAACAAAGGAAAGACATGTTCACGACACCAAATTACATTGTGTCAGACGTCCGTCTATCCCGGAAATGCTCCTTGAACCTTCATCCACAGACAAGGAGATGCACGACTGGGGACTGCTTGCCACAGTCCATCTCATAGGAAATGAATCCGGAAGAATGTTGATCGATGCTGACACCTCCATCAACTTTATTCCACTGAAAACCCTCAGAGCTGCAGGCATCACTCGACAAGAAGCCACTCGTGATCCCATCTCAATCAGAAACCTTGAAGGAATGCTCGGAAATGCTTATGGCTACATCACTCTTAAAGTGAACATAAGTTCAACCTGGACAGAAATCAAGTTTCGCATAATCAGAAAGATCCAAGATATGACATGTTCTTCAGACGAGCGTGGATCCACGCTTAAAAGATGGGTACTGACAAAGCGCCTTTGGTTGCACATCTCTCCAGCAAAGAAAGTTCTGATCTAGAAGATTTGACGGACATTCCATCATCAGAGTACTTGTGGGAATTCCGAACTTTGACGAGGTTGTGCATAGACATTCATCAAGAGGTTCCCCACTCAGGCAAGTCTCATTCCTTCCATGTCTGTGTCATTTATTTCCTCACATGCTGTTGATGGTGGATTTTAGTTCAGGGCTAAAATTGTAAAACCAAATTTATACGCTGACATCCTGCAAAGGATAAAGCCACTTGTAGATGGGGAAAAATGATTTGTTGTTTTTCACGGAATTGAGGAGACGACCGTACGGAGGAGACTCCTTGAACCGAGCGAAATGTCCAACCTCATACAGATGCACTGCAAGAAGGGAGTGCTTTGAATTCGAGAGATAAATCTGTAGTACTCCGGCCTAAACCAAGACAATGGTCGTTCCAGAGTAAATTCGGCCACAAGAGAGGATGGGTTGATCTATAGGAGGGAAGCTGAGAAATGTGTGGAATCAATGGTAATCAAAGATTCTGTGTGTGTTGTGTATTCTGAATAAGATAAGTTCTGAATGATTGAAGTTGCACAGTTGAGAGTAATTGCTCAATTGATGAGGTGTTGATATCGTGTTATCTGTGAGACGTGAGATTCTTGTATCTTCAATCATGATTTCAGAGACTTATTTATATTGCTGGAATTGTAGACACCATGATTCCATAAAGTGTGACAGTTGATGGAATCAAAGAGTGGGGAAATGTAAATCGTGTTTGAAACCAGTTGCTCATCGTGCGGAGACTTGGTCGATTTTTCATCCACTACTTTGTTAACTCCTTCAACTTATTGCACGACTTGCTCACATTTCATCGTGTGTACGAACACACGTGCCGTAGACCGCTAGACAAAAACCCTAGTTAATATCCCCCATGTGACACGATTGACGGCTCGTGGTTAATTAGTAAGTTGTTGACTTCATGATTTTATGGGACGATGAGTCCATGTATTTGCTGAGTTGAACATGATTTTGAAAAATGTTACGAAACTCATGAATTGAACGTGTCTGTTGAGACAGAAGTATAATTCTCACGTTGATAGTTGAGGTGAGCAAGTATTGCTCTGAATTGTTGAATATTGATAGTTGAACCAATGTTCCTTGATTTGAGCAAATATTGCTTATCAGAGCAAGTGTTGCTCGTCTGATGAATTATTGGTAGCGTGACCAAAATAAAATGTTAACCAGAATACTGGTAGTTGAACCGAGCATAATTAATAAGAATACTGATCATGAGATCATCGTAAAGTTATTAGTGTTCGAATCTGGAATTATGATCCTTGGACTCAGAAACCCTAATTTTATCAATTGATGACCAATTGATGGTTTATTTCAAAATCAACCACGGAATGAATGAGGGATCGGCTACATGGGATAATGGATCGACCATGTAGCGCCCATATGCTCATGTGAGCAAAATACCAAGGTCTCTTGAAGAGTTGGTGATTTGTTGATGAAAAGATGATTAAATGCTGGTTTAATCATTTATTCGAAAAATGCTCGTCTGAGCCTTAGGTGATAAACCTAATTAATAACGAAGAGGTTAGGGACCGACCAAGGGGTCATGAAACCGGCTCTGGGTGGTCACATGATCGACTGACGATCACTCCATGAAATTCCAAAATTATTTGGAAGAGTTTTGAACCTAATACGTGCAATTGCGCAAATTAGGTCAAATCGTGAAAATACGTGGGACCGGCTTCTTACAAGCCAAAGAGCCAACCTTGGTCGGTAAAGGTAACATGCTCACTTCTCCAACACGTCCGTGTCTCAGTCCTGAGAATTTTGATATTTTCTGGCGTGCGTTTGAGCAACCATTCGAGAAAATATGACAAAATCAGGGTTTTGCTGAAACTGAGGAAACTTCATGAGATGAAGGAAAATAATTATAAAATGAAGGAATATTGAAGCGTGGGACCTCTGAGGCCAAGGGATGGCCGTCCGGCCAGTGACCACGGTCCCGTGGTGCTTTTCCTAATTTTATATTATTTTTCATGAATTTATGAAAATATCATGAAATAAAGGAATTTGTTGAACTTAAGGAGTTTCCTTGGAGTGAAAGAGTTTCCATGGGATAAAGGAAGCAAATAATATTAAAAAATAATAAAATAAGGGTGTGTGGGACCGGCTGAGGCATGGCCGGCCGGCTGGGACCCGGTCCCGTGCGTTTTCCCTAATTTTATGTATTTTTATGTATTTTTTCCATGATTTGAAGGAATTTTCATAATTTGAGAGAAATACCATGAAATCAAGGAATTTCATGGGATCAATGAAACCTTAAAATAATAATAATAGAATAAAGGGACGTGAGGGACCGACTAGGGCATGGCCGTCCGGCTTGGACCCGGTCCCACGGGCTTCCCTAATTTTATATTATATTTTTCATGGATTTATGAAAATACCATGAGATTAAGGAGTTTTCATGAGTTTAGGAAAATAATAATAAAATAATGAGGAACTTTGAGGTGTGGGGCCGGTCGGGATCAAGGCATGGCCGGTTGGCCAATAATCACGGCCCCACAATGTTTTTCCAATTTTATATTATTTCCTTGGTGCGAAGGAAACACCATGAAACTGAGGAGTTTCCTCAAAGCGAAGGATATTTGTTCAAATGAAAGGATTTTCATAAGATCAAGGAAAATAACAAAAAATATGATAAAATATAAAACTGGCCTGGGATTGGCCACGGCACGACCGGCCGGTCGGTGAGCCCAATCCTTCAGCACCTTGGTCAATATTTAATTATTTATTATTTTCCTTCTTATTTTGCATAGGTTTATCTTTTCGTCGTATTTTGAAATACTCGTTCGTGCGGTGATTGTTAATGCATCATCGTTGAGTACACTTACACCATTTGAGTTGGGGCTTACCCGGAGGTAGCTCAGACGCCCGTGCGTTGAATATTAATTACAACCCATGGAATTCTGTTGGGAAGAACCATAGATTGAAGTAACGAAATATTGGGAAAATATTTGGATATTTTCAGAAATTCAGTGGATGAATCCAGGAATTTAGGAATAATTAACTTATGGCTCTATAATATCAAAGCAAGCTGTCTAGGAGAATTAGTTATTATGACATGAGCTTGCTGGAGCTTCATATCCTTTATATAGTCAGGGAAAACTTTTTTTTGTATCCTGAAGACGTTATCGCTCTATACTAGCAGAGCAAGCTGTCTAGGAGCCGTCAATCTCGTGATTCTATATAGAAATAATTACTGAAATGTTCAGTGTTCATGATATATGTCGTTGTCCAGCCGAGAGACTACATATCTGCATGTACTCCGAGAGAAAGTATTCTCAGTCAGAGTATTCGATGAGAGACCCGTGTCTCAATACTCACATCTGATTGCTGGATCAGGAGTTCGTATAATTATGGGTTTACGATTTTAGCCTTTGTCGAAAATCCACCATCTACATTAAGTCCCCTGCTTAGTTAGGAAAGCCGTGTTCCTCAGTCAGCATTGAATGGTGATTTTTCGGTCATAAGCAGTACAAGTAATTGAACTTGGTCGTAAGTTAAGACGTTACCGGATTTCGAAAGTACGAGCAAACCATGACTTGAATGAGGGTCCAAGTGGCGCATGATAGAGCATCGTTTGATGAGCATAAATTGGTTTTGAACCGCTGATTTGGACGACGGGACCTTGGTCGTTTAGGATTCGCGGGGCGGGCCCAATAAGGAATCCTTGTGGAATTAGGTTTTGGGAAATAAAATTTGATATAAAAGGGAATTAATCCGTTTCTTTCTTTTTATATTTTCCACGACCAGCACCCTTATCACCTCTCCACCACCTTCACGCCAGCAACAAGAGGAGAAAATTTTCACGCCGGTCGCCGGAGCACCGACCGCCGCCACCACCGTCCGACCATTTTCCGGCCGGCGCCGACCATTTTTTTTTTATGTGATGATGTTATGAGTTTCATGAATTGATCATGTTTGAGTTATATACAAATGTGCATGTATGTGAGTAGGATTTTTTGTCGAAAAACCCTTGTTTTTTGAAAACGTATGTTCGTTTGATCGTTAGTTTTGAAAACTAATAATAATCCCTGATTTAGGAGGGATTTTTTTTTAATATACGTAGACCTAGGTCCATTGATAAAACTTAGTTTATGAGCTTTCATGTGAACCAAGGTTTTTATCATAAAAGGAGTGAATTTTCATGAAACCGAAATAAACATTCGTTTTAGAGAATGACGATAGTACAAAGGAACTTTTTTATACATGAATTTGTGTCCAATGATAAAATTTTGTTTATGAGCTTTCATGTAAATCAAAACTTTATCTTATAAGGTGTGAGCTCTCACAAAATTGAAATAAACCTTCGTTTTAAAGACGGACGATACAAAGGAAAAGAGTTTTTTTTTTTTATACAAAATCATGATCTGTCCATGAAAAATATATTTGCATACAAAACCATGACATGCTTTCACGGAAAAGAGTGTACTTTTTTTTTTTGCGTGAGTTGTTACTCACTAAAAATAAAACGTGAGTTTTTATTTCATGTGTTGTAAACATATATTTTCAAAACTGATTTTTGGATAATGTTCAAAGTAAACAATTAGTTATGATGAGATATTGTTATAGTTTTTCATAATTCCATGGTGAATGTTCACGCAGTAGAAATGTTCATGATTTTATGAAAAATCTAAGTTTCGTTCGTCTTTTGTAGGTTACGAAGAAACAAACGATTTTGAGGTGTTAACTCTAGCATTACTATCACTATCGTTAGTGGAAGCGTAAAAGGTAAGAGTTAAGAGTTACCATTAGATACTTGTACTTCCTTGATATATATCTGGGCGACATACTGAAGTAGAATGTAGTGTGAATTTTACAGCTACTCCGCAAAATGTCCAACTCCCAGGCGAATGATGCTTCGAGAGATGAAATGTGCATTGATAATGATATCTCCAGAGATGAGACATGTATGGATGAGACTTATGTTGGAGAAGAAGAGGATGAAAACCCTGGAATTAAGAATGTCCCGAATATAGATGATGCATTTTTTGCGAAGGTTGAGAAGGAAACTGAGAATCATCTCAAATCTCCAGTGTATCGTCTTCTGATAAATCCTAAAAATATTACTCAGAAGAAATTGGTGACTCCTAAGACAGTGATCCGGTTTTGTCTTGAATGAGGGATCTTCCTTGCATCAATCATAGAGTTTAAGCTTTCTCGACGACCTTTGGAAAAGTTCTCTGGATGGGCGAGACATATGCTGGGTTTCCCTCATGTCAGGGCCATGCTCGATCAGGCGCAAGTGACGAGAGCTATTCAGGCTTCTGGAGACTTAATCATTTTCCATGATGCGAGAGGTATTGTGTCTCTAATTGCTCGTTGGTATATCCCCACTCACACCTTTATATGCAGATGGGGAGAGTTTACCGTTACCTTAGAGGACGTGGCTGCTTTGATGCATCTCCCAATCACGGGAAATCTCCCTGGGGATCTTTCAGATGAGGAGGATGCGGTTTCTAACATTTTGGCAGCTGCAATGGAGGAAGTGAATAAGGCATCTGGATAATAAAGGGTGCTATGCTCATTGGTTGACACGCTGGTGTCCAAAGGACGAGACTTCTGATAAACCCATCGACAGTATGTTACCTATTGCTGCTTTCTTATGTTTATGGCTGTCGAGAGACATATTTGAAGACAGTGGAAACTTGTTGAAGCCCTTCGTGATCCCTTTTGCTATCAAGATGGCTCAAGGTGAGCAACTCCCAATAGGTAGCATGTTCCTGGGTTCTTTGTATTCTAACTTAGACTCCTTGGTTATAGACTCCAGTGTATCGAATGGCTTTATGAAGATTGAGTGCTACGCCAATATGATGTTTCTTCAAGCTTTGACGTGGGAGCACTTCAAGAATTATGCGCCTATTCCACGTAGTATTTTGCAAGGACCAAATGCTGATGCTCGTCACATTTTTTCTAAAAAAGATAACGCCAGGATAATGCGTTGGTCTAAAAAGCAACCTCGGTTTAAAGCACGCCTCATTGATGTGTTAGATGATGAATCTGAGTTCAACTTCCGCTCGTGGGAGTCAGTTCCTGCTTATGTTTCCCATCCAACAACTTTCAATACTGGAGAGAGTGTGACGCTGATGTCTGGTGCAAATCTGAGTGATGGCGAAAGATCTTTCATGTTGAGTTTCACCCCCGGTCATTTGATATCGGCTATATACGGAGGAATCTTAGTGGAGGAATATAATATTGACAGAGAAACTCAACAAATGGGTATGGATCAGTGTATTCTAACTTTTCGAAGGAGGAAGCCATCAGTTGAACAGCTTAGAACCCATTTAGACCATACTCATGTGGAAGGAAGTAATTACTGGTTCCCTTGCTCCGAGAGATTTTCATATGTAACTCCGGGTTATATAGACTTTTGGGATCAACAACTTCAGAGATTGCGTGATTACGTGATGGCTGGTCAGCCTCCAGTAAAGCATCCTCCTTGTACTGAGATGATTTCTGGACGACCAAGATTGAAGTATCTCTCTGGTGACGAAAATCGTCTCCAGGGTCTTCTCAGGTATGTTTCTTCGTATAATCTTCATGAAGTTATGAGAACTGTATTCTAATTATGTTAATGAATTTTACCACAAGAAGGTCGTAATGTAATACCGCGAATCCGTGTAGATTTCTCAGAAACTGAAGCGATTGTTCACGGTGGAGAAGGAAGGAACAAAAGTTATAAGCTGTTACCTAATACCATAAAGTCCCCAGTTGGTTCTTTGGTGAGTTCTCGGTATTCTCCTTGTTGTGACTTTTTTCTTGCCCACATTATTAGGATCATAAAACCAATGTTGTTATTCTGTTGCAGAATTTTACTCCATCAAGTATCGACGGTCTTCGGTTTCCTGCAACAATTCCTGATCTGAGCGATGAAGAAGAAGCCGTAAGTATCCCTTCGCATATTCAATTATGATGCTTTTTAGATAAAATGTTGATTGTTGAGGATGTGTCCAGGAGGATGTTGTCATGGATACGGAGAGTGTTGATGCTCGACCATCCTCTGGGAATAGAGACGAAGGCACTTCCAAAGAATCGGAGCCGAATAGAAGTAATGAGCCCCTTGTCGTTAACACGGATAATCCCAATTCCTCGAACACTTCGGAGACTCCCCAAGTAAGTACATGTCTTGAATCCTCTTCATAGAATTATGAAAGTGCTGATTTTTTAATGAATGAATGAGAATCCATGTGTATATACGAAAAACTTAGTCGAAATTCGTCGTCAGAAAATTCAGAACTCAGTTGTTTAGCAAAAACGCCGTAAAACCCTTATCTGGAGTCGGATTTTCATGATATTCATATGCATATTCAAGCCCGGAAAATTTCCAAGCTTTAGAAAATGAAGCTTTTTAAGTTTTGAGAACTCTCAGGGCCTGAAAAAGGCGAAATAGTAAACTTCCATGAGACTTTCAGAACTTTTTCAGATGGTACGTTGCTCAATGTTTTAGCCACATATCCTTGCTCGTTCATCGGATTGTTATGAAATTTTGACATGTTGTAGAGGACATCCATACAAAGAGAATGGTATATAAACCATCTTCATATTCCTTGTAGATTTATCCCAGTTTGTCTTCTAGTACAGGGCATAGTATAGTTTCTTCAGACGAGGTTACCGTAAAACGTATCTTCATGAATTTCATGCTATTTGCTCGCGTATTGGGTGGATAATGATGAAATTTTATGATGTTACATTGCTGGTATACTGTATTTTATAATCTCACTTGGTTTCATGCTTAAGTGATTCTAACCCCATGTAATCTTCGTATTAGGTGTCAAATACCGAAGTTGAGGATATTGAATCCAATGAGGATAACTCGAACTTCCCTGGAGTTATTGATGAAGAAACAACCATCACTGCACTTCAAGGCCATGAGAAGGTTGTAACTGAAGTTGTGGAAACCCAGATTGTTGCTGCTTCAGTGACTGAAGAAACTGAAACACCGGTATAGAATACTGTTGCCCTGATTGTAGAAGCTGCTCCAGTAATTGAGAACCGTATAGTGGTGCATGAATATACAAGTGAAGGAGTTGCTTTTGATCCTCCATTTGATGCTTTACTCCCGTATCATGAACTAGTTGGTGGATTCAGCGTTCCCATTGGATATACAGGCTTGTATGAGAAATTATGGAAGAAGTTTGGTCACATGATCGTTGATAAGAACCCTGGACGTGCTTATGCCTTAAAAATGCAAGTAGGTATTATCTTGCATGTCGTGAGTGAGATATGCACTAGGTCCATAAATACTGTGACTCCATATATACTCTTTGATTGGGAGTTTAATTTGGAGAATTCAGAAAGACTTGGCTTCAATGTGAAGTGGCTTCGTAAGCAAATGACGCTATCAAGGACTCATGTGAGAACAACATACCCTTTACCAATGATGCTGTGATGGAGAAAGAAGACAAGATTTCCAGGATGACTGAAGATTTGAACAAGGAGAAGGAGGTTTTGCAGGCCTTGAAGGATGCAGAGGAGCGAAAATCCTTTTTTGCTGATTTTCTTTGATTTCCCTTTTCATGATCTCTTGAACTTCTGAACTTCTGAGAGATGTGAGGTTTTTGTTTGGGTTTTGATATTAGCTGGTTTTGGATTGATAGATGGTTAAGGATTTTCTTTTGGGTTTGATACAGATTTTCTTTTGAGAAATATGAACTGAATTTTGATAAATTGCTGAATTCAAATACTGATTGCAAGTATTGCAAACGTTTTGGAGTAATTGAAATACAATGAAAGAAAATCCTAAATGCCAAATCCAGACGTCATGAATGCTTCAAACGCCTAGTACCTCAAATGTTTGATAATTTCAGACAAACGCCTTAAGCCAATTCTCGTGAATTACTGGTAGGGTTCTGCCATATGTGTTGATCAGTTTGTAGTATCCTCTGTTTATGGACTTGGCAACCATAAATGGTCCTTCCCAATTAGAGTTCCTTATAAAATGAAGACCACGTTGAGATGCTTTGAGAACCAGGTCCCCTTCATGAAATTTGTTAGGTTTGGTCGATCGCGCTTTGAATATCTTCTGTTGATTCGGAATTCCTCGAGTGGTGGGATTCCGTGGTTGTGGCACATATGGACACTCGTGCAGAAAGGAGTATCCCTCGTAATGTCTGTCATGCTTAGCCACATCTTCAGCAATGAATCTTTTGATAGGACGATCAACTTGAAGAGATTATGGACTCAACCATTGGGTGAAATATTGTTGAGGCGAGATTATCCACTCATAGCATCTTGCAATTGCTAAATTGTTTGTGGAGTGAAGCCCTTAAACTAGATAAGCATATTTGAAAACTGACGATATGGGCACATGAGAAGGAATAAGACTTGCCTGAGTGCGAAATCTCTTGACGAAAGTGTTTGGATGTTCCTCAGGACTTTGTGTAAGTTCTGTCAAGGCTTTGACCTCCTCTAGATACTCGAATGGTGAGATATCTTCTTTTTCTTCCTCTGAGTCAGAGGTTCCTTCAGCGAAGAGATGTGTGATTGAAGGTGTCAGTGTCATCTTCCCATCATGAATCTATGTGCGTCCAAGAATCATGTCATATCCTGGATCTTCTCGGATTATTTAAAACTTGGTCTCAGTGCAGACCAAATTTTCTTTGACTTTGAGTACGAGGTAGTTGTACGCGTCTCTAGAAACTCCTTCGTGATCTCTGATTGCCATGGGGGCATGAGTAGCTTCTTGTCGAGTAATGCCAGCGGCTCTGAGAGTTTTCAGAGGGATGATGTTGACGGCAGTGCCGACATCAAAAAATGCTCTCTTGAACTCGTTTCCTTTGATGTGCACTGTGGTAAGCAGTCCCCAGTCATACATTTCTTTGTCCGTTGCTGGAGGCTCGGTGAATGTCTCTTGAATCAGTAGACGCTTTCCTGACACGATGTGGTTTCATGCAGCAAACATGTCTTTCCTTTGAGCTTTTGATAAGTATAGAAATTCACAGATGTGCTCAATTAAGGATTGAACTGCCTCTTTGACGGGAGGTTAAGAAAGAGTGAAGGTTCTGACGGGAAGGGGATCTCTGTGTACTCCTTCAGTCCCCAAGTTGAGTTCTCCCGATTTGACCTTTTCCATAAATATATGCTTCAAAGTTTTGAAATCAATTGTGGGATGGCTGAAAAATCTATGAAAGCGACAATAGCTCAGATTTTCCATGGCCTCTTCAGTTGGTTCCTTCTTGACATATGGCAACTTGATTGCACCGTCTTGAATCCAGGCGTCCAGAAATTCGATAACTTCTTCAATGGAGCAGGGGAAATTAGGTGCTTATGGATCTTCCATGTGTTGAGGAGGAGCTTGCACATTATCCTTCTTTTGCGCCTTTGAAGGGGTTGGGGAAGTATGCTTACGTTATGGTTCAGCTTTCCGCTTGCTCCCTTCCGCAACAACATTGGTGGAAGTTTGAAGGTTGTATTATTTGTTGATCAAATGTCTGTTGCTTCCCCTGGCCTCTCGTGGTTCTTCAGCTTTTGCAGTCTTAGTCCTTTCTAGTAGAGCAGGTGCAGTAGTTGCCGACCTCTTGACTGCTTCATGGAGTTCTTAGAAAGTATGGAACCTGAGTTCTCCAATAAGTCTCTGTAGACTGGAATCATTCCATTGATGCATAGGTCCATAAGTTGTTGTTCTGTGACATTCGGATCATGACAATCCAACACTTGAACTCTGAACTTGTTCACGTAGTCGTTAGGATGTTCGGTGTTCTTTTGAAACATCCTTCCGAGATCAGAGAGAGTGACTTGCTCTGAAACGAAAAAGTACTTCCTATAGAAAGCATTAACCATTTATCCCCAACTGTTGATAGTTCCTGGTGCGATGTTGTTGTACCAGGTGTATTCTCTGCCTTTCAAGGATTTTGAAAATTCTTTGAGGCGAACAACATGGTTATGCTCATGTTCACCCAAAGCTTCCAGGAACCGAGAAACATGTTCACGAGCATTGTCGGTTCCATCGTACAAAGTAAAAGTTGGAGATATGTAACCTTTGGGAAGATGAATCCTTTGAGTAGCGGCAAGGTATGGAGTTTGGTGACGATGGACATGCGGGGTCTTGTCCTTTCCACGATTCTCCAGAAGGCGTTCCAAATCCTCCCGAGTGATGAAGTTTGACGACTCCTTCGCTGACGGATCATCTGCAGCTTTTCAGACTTCTTTATCATCCACTGTATGAATCGGGATTACCTCAGGATCAGCGTCTGAGGATTTTTCCTTCTCTTTTCCCTTTTCTTGAGTTTTCTCTGACATCTTGTCATCGAGAGTCTTCAGATAATTAAACAGCTCTTTCTGTGTATCAGCCATATCGGTTTGATTCCGTGCAAGGGTCTCTTGCAGTTTGATGAGATCAGCAATGGTAGGTGGTGGGTTTCCTCTGAATTCCTCAGGGTGTCGGCCGAACAGAGGATGACCTTCCGTGTTAGCATGATGAGGAGTAATATCATCATCGCCGGTGTTAGAGGCCGAAATTGTTTCCGGGATATCCTCATTGTTGTTGTTGCTTGTGTTACCATTGTTTGTGTTAGGATCTGTGATCGTACGTGACCTAAGATCAACCATCTTTTGAAAGGTTGAGATTGCAACCAAGAGATTAATCTCCCACTGTGGTCTCCAATCTGTAGATGGGGCAAAACAATTTGCTGGTTTTCACGGAATTGAGGAGACGACCGTACGGAGGAGACTCCTTGAACCGAGCGAAATGTTTAACCTCATACAGATGCACTGCAAGAAGGGAGTGCTTTGAATTCGAGAGATCAATCTGTAGTACTCCGTCCTAAACCAAGACAATGGCCGTTCTAGAGTAAATTCGGTCACAAGAGAGGATGGGTTGATCTGTAGGAGGGAAGCTGAGAAATGTGTGGAATCAATGGTAATCAAAGATTGTGTGTGTGTTGTGTATTCTGAATAAGACAAGTTCTGAATGATTGAAGTTGCTCAGTTGAGAGTAATTGCTCAATTGATGAGGTGTTGATCTCGTGTTTTCTGTGAGACGTGAGATTCTTGTATCTTCAATCATGATTTCAGAGACTTATTTATATTGCTGGAATTGTAGACACCATGATCCCATAAAGTGTGACAGTTGATGGAATCAAAGAGTGGGGAAATGGAAATCGTGTTTGAAACCAGTTGCTCATCGTGCGGAAACTTGGTCGATTTTCCATCCACTACTTTGTTAACTCCTTCAACTGATTGCACGACTTGCTCACATTTCATCGTGTGTACGAACACACGTGCCATAGACCGCCAGACCAAAACCCTAGTTAATATCCCCCACGTGACACGATTGACGCCTCGTGGTTAATTAGTCAGTTGTTGACTTCATGATTTTATGGGACGATGAGTCCATGTATTTGCTGAGTTGAACATGATTTTGCAAAATGTTATGAAACTCATGAATTGAACGTGTATGTTGAGACAGAAGTATAATTATCACGTTGATAGTTGAGGCGATCAAGTATTGCTCTGAATTGTTGAATATTGATAGTTGAACCAATGTTCCTTGATTTGAGCAAATATTGCTTATCTGAGCAAGTGTTGCTCGTCTGATGAATTGTTGGTAGCGTGACCAAAATAAAATATTAATTAGAATACTGGTAGTTGAACCGAGCATAATTAATAATCATACTGATCATGAGATCATCGTAAAGTTATTAGTGTTCGAATCTGGAATTATGATCCTTGGACTCAGAAACCCTAATTTTATCAATTGATGACCAATTGAAGGTTTATTTCAAAATCAACCATGGAATGAAGGAGGGATCGTCTACATGGGATCATGGATCGACCATGTAGCGCCCGTATGCTCATGTGAGCAAAATACCAAAGTCTGTTGAAGAGTTGGTGATTTGTTGATGAAAAAATGATTAAATGCTGGTTTAATCATTTATTCGAAAAATGCTCGTATGAGCCTTAGGTGATAAAACCTAATTAATTATGAAGAGGTGAGGGACCGACCAAGGGGTCATGAAACCGTCCCTGGGTGGTCACGGGATCGACTGACGATCACTCCATGAAATTCCAAAATTATTTGGAAGAGTTTTGGACCTAATACGTGCAATTGCGCAAATTAGGTCAAATCGTGAAAATACGTGGGACCGGCTTCTTACAAGCCAAAGAGCCAACCTTGGTCGGTAAAGGTAACATGCTCACGTATCCAACACGTACGTGTCTCAGTCCTGAGAATTTTGATATTTTCTGGCGTGCGTTTGAGCAACCATTCGAGAAAATATGAAAAAATCAGGGTTTTGCTGAAACTGAGAAAACTTCATGAGATGAAGGAAAATAATTCTAAAATGAAGGAATGTTGAAGCGTGGGACCGCTGAGGCCAAGGCATGTCCGGCCATCCAGTGACCACGGTCCCGTGGTGCTTTTCCTAATTTTATATTATTTTTCATGAATTTATAAAAATATCATGAAATAAAGGAATTTGTTGAAATTAAGGAGTTTCCTTGGAGTGAAAGAGTTTCCATGGGAAAAAGGAAGCAAATAATATTAAAAAATAATAAAATAAGGGCGTGTGGGCCGGATGAGGCATGGCCGGCCGGCTGGGGCCCGGTCCCGTGCGTTTTCCCTAATTTTATGTATTTTTATGTAATTTTTCCATGATTTGAAGGAATTTTCATAATTTGAGAGAAATACCATGAAATCAAGGAATTTCATGGGATCAAGGAAACCTTAAAATAATAATAATAGAATAAAGGGACGTGTGGGAGCAGCTAGGGCATGGTCGGCCGGCTTTGGCCTGGTCCCACGGGCTTTTCTAATTTTATATTATATTTTTCATGGATTTATGAAAATACCATGAGATTAAGGAGTTTTCATGAGATTAAGAAAATAATAATAAAATAATGAGGAACCATGAGGTGTGGCGCCGGCCGGGATCAAGGCATGGCCGGTTGGCCAATAATCACGACCCCACAATGTTTTTTCCAATTTTATATTATTTTCTTGGTGCAAAGGAAACACCATGAAACTGAGGAGTTTCCATAAAACGAAGGATATTTGTTCAAATGAAAGGATTTTCATAAGATCAAGGAAAATAACAAAAAATATGATAAAATATAAAACTGGCATGGGATTGGCCACGGCATGGCCTGCCGGCCGGTGAGCCCAATCCCTCAGCACCTTGGTAAATATTTAATTATTTATTATTTTACTTCCTATTTTGCATAGTTTCATCGTTTCGTCGTATTTTGAAATACTCGTTCGTGCGGTGATTGTTAATGCATCATCGTTGAGTACACTTACACCATTTGAGTCGGGGCTTACTCGAAGGTAGCTCAGACGCCCGTGCGTTGAATATTAATTATTAACCCATGGAGTTCTGCTGGGAAGAACCATAGATTGAAGTAACGAAATATTGCGAAAATATTTGAATATTTTCAGAAATTCAGTGGATGAATCCAAGAATTTAGGAATAATTAACTTATGGCTTTATACTAGCAGAGCAAGATGTCTAGGAGCATTAATTATTCTGACATGAGCTTGTTGGAGCTTCATATCCTTTATATAGTCAGGGAAAACTGTTGTTTGTATCCTGAAGACGTTATCGCTCTATACTAGCAGAGCAAGCTGTCTAGGAGCCGTCAATCTCGTGATTCTATATAGAAATAATTACTGAAATGTTCAGTGTTCATGAGATATGCCGTTTTCCAGCCGAGAGACTACATATCTGCATGTAGTTCGAGAGAAAGTATTCTCAGTCAGAGGATTCGATGAGAGACCCGTGTCTCAATACTCACATATGATTGCTGGATCAGGAGTTCATATAATTATGGGTTTATGATTTTATCCTTTGTCGAAAATCCACCATCTACACCACTGATAAGTGATGAATACTTCTTCACTTTAATAATTCACCTAGAATTGAGCATGTGGCAACAATCCCTGTATTCTGTGAATTAAATACACAAAATTCATCCAGGTTGGAGCATGTAGCAACAATCCCATATACCCTGTGAATTTACATCATTATTAATTAATGCATGACTATCCTTGTATTTCCTGTGTTGTTCCAGCAGAACTCTCATTATTAGTGCGGCATGACGACTGAGTGTTGCTCTCAGCAGAGTAACACGAATCTCCAAGTGTTAATAGTGAGGAATGCACGAAATACCCGTACAGGACACATCTCTCGGTGTGTTATACTAGCCCGATTGAGACCACCTCTCTCGGTGTGTTATACCAGCCCGATTGAGCATACATCTCTCGGTGTGTTATACAAGCCCGATTGAGCATATTTGAATCTGGACTGACAATCTCAGAAACAATCACGACCACGCAAGTTGGCCGCATGATTTAACCAGCCTAGACGATCCTCAGCAGGAGCATGCTACCATCTTAATGACCACCAGCGGGTCCGTTTATGTCTTGGTCAGTCGAATACATACCACGCCTCCCAAACAACCACCGAACACCAGCCTAGAGTAGGATAGTTAGGCTGGTATATAGCATCTTGGAAAAAATGTACACACAAGACTGCCAATGTCGGTCTCAAACAGATCGCGGCCGTCCAACTTCACCGGCATGGTTGGACGGCATAAATCGTCCCATGGCCGGTTGGACAAGCATTGTCCTGCACACTGGCGGGACCCCTTCACGCCTGCATAATCGACCACCTTACGACCTAGCCAGGGAGAAGCAAACGCTCGCGTGATGCTTTAAGGGTCGCAGGAAATTCCACTAAAGGTCTTACATTGATCACGACCATCCAACCTCACCAGCATGTTTGGATGGCTTAGATCAGACCCATAGCCGTCAGGAAGGTATTCGCATGTTCACCACCGGCCCAATGTGGGCCTCACATGGTCGGCCTCCCCAAAATAGGAGCGTAGCTTTCCAATTCGTCCAGCCAAAGTAGCGTGGACATGAAACCCTAATTAGGGTTTGCGGCATATCACATGTGTCGCAAATCAGTCGCGACCATCCATCTTCGCAGGCATAGATGGAGGGTGTAGATGTAGACTCAAAGGGTCACAAGCATGTCAACACAATCGTTGTGGGACCGTCTACATGCGTGACCAATCGTCCAAGGCCGACCATGGCTAGATGCCTCGATTCGTGCGCCCAAACAAGGCATGGTCGCGTGGTTCCAATTGCAAACCGATCTCGACCAATCAAATTTTCCGGACAAATCGAGTGGCTTAGATCATATTTCCATGGAACAGTGAGGTACGGACGTGTACACCGGCAAGCCTTCTACACGCATGCCCGGTCGGTCTTGCCAAAAACATCTCCCATGCAGGGATTCAACCAAGCTGAAAGAAGGTACTTGCGCACCTCCTAAACCCTAATCTGACGGTCGCAGATGTGGGTCGCAAGTCATCTCTTCCTTCCAACTTCGCCAGCTTGGACGGACAGCCTAAGACAGGAGCTAGGCAACCAGTGAGGCATCACCACGATCATCGTCCACCACTCTTCTACATGGGGTGATCGGCCAAATCAGGGCTTGCCTGTATAGCCTCCAAACGATCACTCGAAGATGGCTGGACGTGATGCTATTTGAAGACGCTTAAATTCGTGACTTGCTCCGTTAAGCCTTAAAACAGCGATGCTTCATACATGCTGAATATATTCGATGCATTACATGCATATAATACACGCGATATTTCATAAATATCGACTTCCTAAATAACTTGGTTATTTAATCTAGCATCACATGCTACTTTCTGTGGGTCCCACATCCACACATTCGAGACATCAAGCATGTCACAAACTGGGGGATACATACTGGGGTATTGGTCTGGCGGTTTACATCGTGCAGCATGCAACGCGCCATCACAAGAACGTGTCAGGAAGACATGGACGGTTAGTGATGATGGGAGAAGTGGGCAAGACTGGTCGTGTGACACTAACACACAACTCCACTACTCCATCACTCCACTTCCCATGAGAGACGTGGGTTAGGCTCAATGACTTGTATAAATAGGTTATCCTCCCTATTTCCATAAAAAGAGACAAGACAGAAACCAAGTGTTGATACAATCATATTCAAACACCAGAACTGATAGCTTACATCCTGCAAGCCAGTTCAGCTTTGTGATACAAGTCATAAAACAACCAACACCTTCACAATATCAACCCCATCTTCGCTTCCCTCCCTAAGATCAACCCCATCTCCTTCACTTTGTGACCGAAGCAAGTCTGGAACGATCATTTCTTGGTTTAGGCCAGAATTGTACAGATTGATTTCTCGAATCACAAGCACTCCCGTGCAGTGCATTTGTTTAGGGTTTAGATTCATTTCTCATCCACACACCCCAAATTACCAAAACCGGCAGAAATAGTTTTCACCCATAAACAATTGGCGACCACAGTGGGAGATTAATCTCTCGGTTGCAAAATCAATTTTCAATTTCATTTTAATTTGTTCATATTGCAAAATGGTGGATCTTAGATCTGAATCAGCAACCAATCCCGATGGAGCCAGCGCCGACAGCACTCTCGGCGTTGATATCCCAATTGGTGGTGTTACCTGTCAATGCAATCAATGTATCTCGTGGAATTACGTCCTCTACCACCAGCACCAGCGGAGCAGGAGGAAATATTCCATTGGGTGTGACGCCTCCTATCACCAGAGCCAGAGAAGCTGCAAATCCCGGCGCCTCATCGAGTATAACGCCTCCGTCCGTCACCAGGGCAACTACCACTCCTTCCTCAGGACGAGGGGCCGGAGGAGCCAGAGGAGGACAACCCACTATTACTATGGTGGATTTGATGGAGAGAGAAGAAGTCCTTGCTAAGGCACAGACGGACATGGCTGCAACTCAGAAATAGGTACTCACTTTTCTCAAGATATTAACTGATTGGTTGCCACAAGAGCCAAGACAGCCCCTGGAGCCAACAATGAACGCATTCAACGCACCCGGAGCAGGTACTTCAGCGGGGCGGGCCTACATGGACCTGATCAAAGAAGCGATAAACGACATCTCCTCATCAAGATGACATCAAATATGAGCGGTCCTGTCATGGAGACTCCTACACTGGGGACTGATCCTCACAACGATTCTCCTCAAGTCAATAGTTTCACAACGAACCGGAGGCCAGTGGATTAGGAAGCGGCTTCTCTAGTAGAAAGTTTGTGTGAACTTTTACACCTCTCGAGGAATCAGCGAGCGGAGACGTTTGCTGCAATCAACCAGATAGCCCTGGACATGCACCTAACTCCTCCACGTCCAGAAGTCTCAAACGTACCAGAAATATCTGTGAATAATGTTACATTTACAAAGGACGACATGATGGCGGAAGGAGGTCACAACCGGGACCTACATGTTACTGCACGTATCAAGGATTCAGAGTTCAAGAGAGCCCTCATCGACACAGGAGCGTCTTCGAATGTGATTACCCTCAAGACTCCCAGGACAGCCAAGATCCGCCCATGCAAGATCGTACGGCATCCTACCACAATGACAGACTTTGAAGGAAACCAGACTAGCACATACGGGTATGTCAATCCGAATTTATCAGTAGGACCCGTTTAGTCAAAAGTGAAATTCGAAGTCATAGAGAAGGAGCCGGACTACCATATGATACTAGGGAGACCATGGCTTCATGACAATAGGATCGTCCCTTCAACATATCACCAGTGCCTGAAGACTATGATGAATGAAGAAGTCGTTCGTATTCCCGCATCATTGTCTCCATACGCACCAATATGAGGAGTGGAACTGCTCGAACCGAGGGAAGCTCCGCAGGAAGAATCAGACAAAGTCCATTGCATCCCACTCCCCACATGGGCGTCAATCCAAGAGGAGGACCGACTCGCATCATTGAGGGCTAAGCCCCACGACGCATATTTGCTGACGAAACATTCTTCTTCATCCGGTGAAGCTGAAACCCATGTTCACACCAAGAGGGAACGAACTTTTGTGGCGAGTCGTGACCAGAAGGGAAAACGGTATACCGACGCTGTTATTATCAATTAGCAGGGGAGAATGTTACCCAATCTCTCCACCCAATGAAATGCTACAACAACCACAAGAAGAAGTGCTAAATGCTCCACAACAGCTGCAAGATGGCACCAACTCCACAACTGATGAGATTGAAATCGTTGAGGAATCTCCTAGGCCTATCTCCATCAGCTCAACCTTATGTACGGATGAACTTCTCAAAGAGTACCAGGACATATTCGCTTGGAGTCGCAGTTCAGACACGAGGAAAATGGACAGATAAGGTGCTGCATGGACTTGAACAAATGCTGCCCCAAAAACGATTCTCCTCTACCTAACATCGACATATTAGTAGATGCAACCAGCGGGCACGACATGTTCTCCTCCATGGATGGATGTAGCGACTACAACCAGATAAGGATGTACGAGCATGACGCAAGTAAGATAGCTTTTCGAACTCCTCTTGGAAATTTTATTATACTGTACTGCCATTTGGTTTAAAGAATGTCGGTGCAATGTATCAACGCTCTATGACGGCAATCTTTCACTGGAGCCGATACCTCAAGGGAGAAGTCTCAAGAAGATAACGATTCCCACGCGTCATGTCGAGCAAGATCCGGGAAAGTCACTCAATCAGACGGTGGTGCATGTCTATCGTGCTATGTTTGAGAATCTGCGCTTTTGGTCATCCTCTGGAGCAGTTGAACGCTCATCTGCAACAGCATCTGCCCTGCTACCAGTTTCGCTGAAGCAGTAAGAGGAAAACCACCGAGATACAACATCCTGCGCGCCAACTCCAACTCTAGTACCGCATACACGACTGCCACAATGATGAAACAACGTCCAAGATGACGACAGAAACATTAAGAGACGCTTTCAGAATTTCATCTCCCGTAGAAGAAGTAGTTGCGTTACCAAAGGAGTGTGACTGGGGACTTCTTAGCGCGTTGTCCATCTCAAACATGGATGTAAGCACGCTATCATTATGATTCCAAAATGTTCAAATACGAGTATACACTCAAGAGAACAGACGTATTGTCAAAGATCAGTGATATTCCTGGATGTCTATGAAACGCAACGTAGTAAAGACGTCCTCATGAAACCAGCGTCACAACATCTATCAAGTCGAAGGCTCAGTGGATACTCGTGGGCAGGGGACTGTCTCCCTCTTTTTCATTCCAGAGGCAACATCAAGAAGTTATCGGTTCCATCATGCTTCTCGCTCTAATAACGAGACATCGCCAAGTTCGTACCCGTAGTTGTCACGCCTCTTCCTGTCAGTCTCTTCTGATCACAGCCGCAGCTAAGAACCGTTGTCCGTTTGTTGATACCAGTGCCCGAGCTTCACCATGGCAACAACCACTACGAACAGAGATATAACCATGTAAACCACGCTTGGGAACTGAGGCTCAGCATGAAGTTCCTTCACCGCCAGTCTAGAACTTCTTCAACACGAGAGAGATGGTCAATCAAGAAGCATGGAATTCGCAAGGGTAAATCAAACTGAAGAGGAAGCCACTTCAACGCTCCCTCTAACAGAAGATGCTTCAATGGTCTATTCAAGAGACGCCTCAACGCTCTCTCCGGGACCCACGTTCGCTTCAGAATCCTGCTTCAATGCTCTCTCCAGGAGCCACCTCCACATTCTCTTCAGAAGCTGCTTCAACGCTCTCCAGGACTTGCTCGCTCCAGAAGCTGCTTCAACGCTCTCCAGGTTTTGCTCGCTACAGAAGCTGCTTCAACGCTCTCCAGGACTTACTCGCTCCAGAAGCTGCTTCAACGCTCTCTAGGACCTGCTCGCTCCATAAGCTGCTTCAACGTTTTCTGCATGACCCACATTCACATTTGAGCACACATGGTTCATTTTTGAGTAAAGCAAGCACGCGGTGGGTCCCACGTTCGAGCAGGCAGCAAGGCCGGTGTTTGGTCAAGCTAGCTGGGTCGGTGTTTAGTCAAAGTAGCAAGGATGACACTCGAGCAAGCACATCAACCGTACGGGCAAAGCAGGCACAGGATAGGGATGACGTTTGAAACATGTACACGGTGGACCCTTGTTTGATCGAAGCATGCACATATGCCCATGTTCGAATCAAGCATGCTTACATCGGGTCCCACGTTCGACTAAAGCAGGCACGCAGTGGACCCACGTTTAACCGAAGCAGGCATAACAAGCCCACGCTCGATCAAGCAGGCACATGATGAGTCCCACGATCGAGCGAAGTAGGCGCAGCAGTCCGTCGAGCAGGCACATCATCCCCACGTCCGAGCAGAGCAATCACGAAGCAGGCTCTCGACCGAAGCAAGCATATCAAGGTCGATCGAAGTAGGCAAGACCGACATCATGCTAGGGGAACGCTCGCCTGGACGCCTCTTGAACGTGATATTCTCCAAGGACAGGATGACCCGTCTCTCCCGGTAATATCTAACTTTGTCTCATAAGTTTTATCTGTATATGTCACCATCTCATGCCTACCCCACAATGATGTAACCATTATGTGCTAGGCAGTGGACTTAATGTTGATGGTGGATTTTAGTTCAGGGCAAAGGATAAAGCCAAATTGATGTAACCATTATAAATTGTAAAACCAAATTTATACGCTGATATCCTGCAAAGGATAAAGCCATTGATAAGTGATGAATACTTCTTCACTTTAATAATTCACCTAGAATGGAGCGTGTGGCAACAATCCCAGTATTCTGTGAATTAAATACACAAAATTCATCCAGGTTGGAGCATGTAACAACAATCCCATATACCTTGTGAATTTACAACATTATAAATTAATGCATGACTAGCCTTGTATTTCCTGTGCTGCTCCCGCATAACTCTCATTAGTGCGGCATGACGACTGAGTGTTTCTCTCAGCAGAGTAACACGAATCTCCAAGTGTTAATAGTGAGGCATGCACGAAATACCCGTACAGGCCACATCTCTCGATGTGTTATACTAGCCCGATTGAGCCCACCTCCCTCGGTGTGTTATACTAGCCCGATTGAGCATACATCTCTCGGTGTGTTATACTAGCCCGATTGAGCATATTTGAATCTGGACTGACAGTCTCAGAAACAATCACGACAACGCAAGTTGGCCGCATAATTTAACCAGCCTAGACGATCCTCAACAGGAGCAAGCTACCATCTTAATGACCACCAGCGGGCCCGTTTATGCCCTGGTCGGTCGAATACATACCACGCCTCCCAAACAACCACCGAACACCATCCTAGAGTAAGATGGTTGGGATGGTATGGAGAAGATTGGAAAACATGTACGCACAAGACTGCCAATGTCGGTCTCAAACAGATCGCGGCCGTCCAACTTCACCGGCAAGGTTGGACGGCATAAATCGTCCCATGGACGATTGGACAAGCGCTGTCCTGCACACCGGCGGGCCCCCTTCACGCTTGCATAATTGACCACATCACGACCTAGCTAGGAAGAAGCAAACGCTCGCCCAAAGTTCGGCCGGCGTGATGCTTTAAGGGTCGCAGGAAATTCCACTAAAAGTCTTAAATTGATCATGACCATCCAATCTCACCAGCATGTTTGGATGGCTAAGATCAGACCTATAACCGTCAGGAAGGTATTGGCATGTTCACCACCGACCCAATGTGGGCCCCACATGGTCGGCCTCCCCAAAAGAGGAGCGTAGCTTTCCAATTAGTCCAGCCAAAGTAGCGTGGACATGAAACCCTAATTAGGGTTTGCGGCATATCACATGTGTCGTAAATCAGTTGCGACCATCCATTTTCGCAGGCATAGATGGAGGGTGTATATGTAGACTCAAAGGGTCCCAAGCATGTCAACAGAATCGTTGTGGGCCCGTCTACATGCATGACCAATCGGCCAAGGCCGACCATGGCTAGATGCCTCGATTCGTGCGCCCAAACTAGGCATGGTCTCGCGGTTCCAATTGCAAGCCGATCTCGACCACTCAACGTTGCCGGACAAATCAAGTGGCTTAGATCACATCTCCATGGGACAGTGAGGTAAGGATGTGTACACCGGCAAGCCATCGACACGCATGCCCGGTCGGTCTTGCAAAAAACATCTCCCAAGCAGGGATTCGACCAAGCAGAAAGAAGGTACTTGCGCACCTCTTAAACCCTAATCTGACGGTCGCAGATGTGGGTCGCAAGTCATCTCGTCCTTCCAACTTCGCCAGCTTGGACAGAAAGCCTAAGACAGGAGTTAGGAAACCAGTGAGGCATCACCATGATCACCGTCCACCACTCTTCCACATGGGGTGATCGTCCAAATCAGGGTTTGCCTGTATAGCCTCCAAACGATCACTCGAAGATGGCTGGACGTGATGCTATTTTAAGACGCTTAAATTCGTGACTTACTTCGTTAAGCCTTAAAACAGCGATGCTTCATACATGCTGAATATGTTCGATGCATTACCTGCATAGAATACACACGATATTTCATAAATATCGACTTCCTAAATAACTTAGTTATCCAATCTAGCATCACATGCTACTTTCTGTGGGTCCCACATCCACACATTCGAGACATCAAGCATGTCACAAACTGGGGGATACATACCGGGGTATTGGTCTGGCGGTTTACAGCGTGCAGCGGGCAACGCGCCATCACAAGAACGTGTCAGGAAGACATGGACGGTTAGTGATGATGGGAGAAGTGGGCAAGATTGGTCGTGTGACACTAACACACAACTCCACTACTCCATCACTCCACTTCCTCCACTTCCCATGAGAGGCGTGGCTTAGGCTCAATGACTTGTATAAATAGGTTCTCCTCCCTATTTTCAAAAAAAGAGACAAGATAGAAACCAAGTGTTGATACAATCGTATTCAAACACCAGAACTGATAGCTTACATCCTGCAAGCCATTTCAGCTTTCTGATACAAGTCATAAAACATCCAACACCTTCACAATCTCAACACCTTCTTCGGTTCCCTCCCTAAGATCAACCCCATCTCCTTCACTTTGTGACCGAAGTAAGTCTGGAACGACCATTTCTTGGTTTAGGCCAGAATTGTACAAATTGATTTCTCGAATCACAAGCACTCCCCTGCAGTGCATTTGTTTAGGGTTTAGATTCATTTCTCATCCACACACCGTAAATTACCAAAACCGGCAGAAATAGTTTTCACCCATAAAAACATGTTATCCTAGTATGGGGACTCAATCCTGCTAGCAACTCTGCTACTGCAAGACGAATGATAGCTTAACTGCATTAGTATTTTACCAAGTGGTTGAATCTGACATTTTTCCGAATCGAGCTCTGAGACATTCATTACTGAGATGATATCCAAGCATGGCAAAGAACACTTTGTGCGTTTCTCCATAGCCTTGCAGGAGTGTCCATGTGTGCCACAAAATCAAGATGATCTGATGTTTACACAAGTGTTGGATATCACTACCACAACGAAAGGAATGCTGAATCAGCAGAAGATGCTCAGGGCCGAGACAATCGAACCTAAGACATTCAATGCTTAAGGAATATACGCTTAAATTCTCAAGCATATAAGAAGCCTTCGAATTGTACTCCCAATCGAAGACTACACCTTCGATAATGGCGCATCTGGCTTCAGCACTGTTTATGGGTGAAAACTATTTCTGCCGGTTTTGGTAATTTGGGATGTGTGGATGAGAAATGAATCTAAACCCTAAACAAATGCACTGCACGAGAGTGCTTTTGATTCGAGAATTCAATCTGTACAATTCTGGACTAAACCAAGAAATGGTCGTTCCAGACTTGCCTCGGTCACAAAGTGAAGGAGATGGGGTTGATCTTAGGGAGGGAAGCGAAGAAGGTGTTGAGATTGTGAAGGTGTAGGATGTTTATGACTTGTATTAGAATGATGAACTGGCTTGCAATATGGAAGCTTATCAGTCTTGGTGTTATGGATACGTATAACACTTGATTGTTTGTGTTCTGTGGAAAATATGGCGGAGAACCTATTTATACAAGTCATAAAGCACAAACCCAGTCTCTCGTATGAAGTGGAGGAAGTGGAGTGATGAAGTAGTTGGGTCGTTCTGGTGCTTGTCACACGATCAGGTATAATCCCACTTATCCTATCATCGCTAACCGCCCATGTCTTCCTGGCACGTTCTTGTAGTGGCGCGTTGTGCGCTGCATGCTGTTGTTTATGGGTGAAAATCGTTTCTGCCGATTTTGGTAATTTCGGTAGGTGAGTGAGAAACAAATGTACTGCACGGGAGTACTTTAGATTCGAGAAATCAATCTGTACAACTCCTGCCTAAACCAAGAAATGGTCGTTCCGGATTTGCTTCGGTCACAAAGAGGAGGAGAAGGGCTGGTTTAGGGAGGGAAGCGAAGAGATTGTTGAGACCAGAACAGTTCTGGAAGAGTAGTACTTGACTTGTATCAGAAGGTGAAAGCTTTTGGGAAAGATAGCAGAGTTTCCTTTCTGAGTATTATATTTCTCCTGACCAAAAACTTGTCTTTCCCTGTTGAGGGTGGTGTGATTCGAACCCAGCACGTTGTGTGTGTTAGGTGAATGCTCCACCATTGAGACATGGATGATGTCTTGAGTGTTTTTCGTGGAAAACGTGTAGCATGTCGCTGGTGTTTGATAAGTTGAGCTTGAGAGATGTGCCGGCTCAATGGCGACCTTCGACGGTCGATATTTTGCATCTTGAGAGGAATCGTGGCCTTTGATATAGGCGCGTCATGCCACAGTGCAAGGGTTGCATGACATGTGCCAATGGCTTGTGTGGAATGCCTTGGCTGTAGGTTGCGCATCGGGTGCAGGTGGTAATGCCAAAATGCAAGTGTTGCATGGCATGTGCCAACGGCGCGCGTAGCGGCTTTGGCCCTAGGTTTGCACGGCTTGGCATGCTAGGTTGCAAGGGTCGCTTGGCATGTGCCAGTGGCGCGTGTGGCGGCTTGGCACTAGGTTTGCATGGCTTGGAATGCTAGGTTGCAAGCGTCGCTTGGCATGTCCCAATAGCGCGTGTGGCGGCTTGGCACTAGGTTTGCACGTCTTGGCATGCTAGGTCGCAGGCGTCGCTAAGCATGTGTTAATGGCGCGTGTGGCGGCTTGGCCCTAGGTTTGCACGGCTTGACATGCTAGGTCGCAATCGTCGCTTGGCATGTGCCAATGGCGCGTGTGTCGGCTTGGCCCTAGGTTTGCACGGCTTGGCATGCTAGGTCGCAAGCGTCGCTTGGCATGTGCCAATGGCGCGTGTGGCGGCTTGGCCCTAGGTTTGCACGGTTGGCATGCTAGGTCGCAAGCGTCGCTTGGCATGTGCCAATGGCGCGTGTGGCACAATAATTGTGCAGCTCGAATTTGGCACGGTTGCCGTGAAGCGCAATGATTGTGCAGCTCGAATTTGGCACGGTTGTCGTGAAGCACAATGATTGTGCAGCTCGAATTTGGCACGGTTTCCGTGAAGCGCATTGATTGTGCGGATTGGTTTTGGCATGGTTTCCATGATGCGCAGCGATTGTGCGTCTTTGGTTTTGGCATAGTTGCCATGATGCGCATCGATTGTGCGGCTTTGGTTTTGGCATAGTTGCCATGATGCGCAGCGATTGTGCGGTTTAGGGTTTTGTGTGTCGAAACCCTAGTTTAGCATTTGAGAAAAGATACCCTGGTAATTTTTTACATAAGTGCATTAAATGTTCTAATAAATGTGTTTAGCGTCACCGGTGACGTCATGCTATGCGTAAGGTTTTACGATTTTACCCCTTGTCTAAAAACCACCATGAACATTAAGTCCCCTTCTTAGCTTAGAACATGGGGCCTTGTTGGGAGGTAAACATAAGATGGTGACAGACGAGGATTGAATTGAGACAGTAAGTCATGAAAGAGGGCCGAAAATATATGTCTGACCTTTTTCAAGATGTAAGTAGAGTCCGTAATCCTTGCATCTGGTAGCTTTGCACAAATCCCGATATGGTCGGGTGTCGTTGGGTCCAGGATTTGGAACGCGAGGCGGAGCTGCTAGCATAGACTTGGCATGAAAGGGATTTTTCAGCACCAATGGGATTGCAATGGGCGTGGGACGCTTCGCAAATCATGGCGTCGGTAAGGGAAACGCGGCAAGGGGAAACGTAGGTTGTTGGCAAGGCTCTGACATGGTCCACTGGTAAGGCGTTGGCATGGAAATCGCGGGTTTTCCTAGATGGCGCAGAGCGTTGGCATTGGATGGGATTGGCATGAAAGGCGCGGAGTGTTGCAAAAGCTGTCGTGGAGCGTTGGAAAGACTGGCACTAGCAAGGAAAGCGTGGATGTCTTGAAAGTGGTAAAGCTCGCTCTTGTGGGACCGATCGCCTTTCTCCATGCGCGGATTTATCAGGGATTTCTTTCCTTATTCAAATATCTTTTTTCGAGAGGTAAGTAGCATCCGCAATCCTTTCATCTAGTAGCTTTGCGCAACTCCCGGTATGATTGGGTGTCTTCACGGCTGGGCTTTGGAACGCGAGGCGGAGCTGCTAGCATAAACTTGGCATGAAAGGGACCCATTAGCACTGACGGGCATGGAACGGGTGTGGGCCGTTCTGTAAAGAGCTTGGCAAGGCATGGTGCTGGTAAGGGAAGCGCGGTAAGGAAAAGTGTGGATTGTTGGCAGGGCTCTGACGTAGAAGAAACCGCAGACTGCTTGGAAGAGTGCTGATGCAGAGGAAAACGCGGACTGCTGGGCAAAGTGCTGGCGCAGAAGAAAGCGCCGACTGCTAGACACGATGCTGGCTTGTCTTCGCGGGCTCGCCTCTCCTCCTTACTCAGCCGAAACGGGAAATCCTTTCCTTATTCAAATTTCGAGAGTATTATGCTTCCTACGTTCCTTAGCAAACCCTAATCACCTTGTATGGACAGATGTGAAACTTTCCTCGTATCTTATTGCCCTTCTACCTATCTATGCGAGATACAGGTGTGTGTCCAGACCCTTTTGGCTTCGGTGAATATGGAGGAAAAGCGGGAAAATGACAAAGTATCATGGCGCATTGAGAGGCTCCAGTGTAATAAAACTTCTTTTACGACCAGTTGTTAGGGCGGAATAGTCCGCCTCTCGGTTGAAAACGGCAGCAAGCTGAGTTTGTTCAACTTGTAGGAGAAGGCCATTGTAACTTCCCTGTCCAAGACGGTGTCATAGTTCTTGATTCTGCGAATGAATCGTAGAATCCTCTTTGAGAGGTTGTTGAGGAGATTTTCGAGGAAGATGGCGCTGCGGTTGACGATGAAACTGAAACAACTTACGGAGCGGACAACAAAACTGTTGGTGGTGACGCTGGGGAAGTCATAGTGGTCTATGCTGGGTCGTATATTGAAGCGGATGTCAGGAAGGAGACGGATACTGTTACCGCTGAGGCGGTTTCCAGGTAGGATGTTGAGGTGTGGACTACTGCTGATACTACTTTCGGATGGAACCTTTGTTGCCCGAGAGATTGTTGGGGAAAGTGCTTGAAGAATCTCTGACAGAGGCGTGGGAAACTCGTGTATTTGCTTTCGATGACCAGTTTCCCTTTTTGTTGTTTCTCTTTGTTGCATAGACATCTTGATGCTTTTGCGGACTTATTGTAATCTTCTTCGTATTCATGGAGAAGTTAGGGTTTCACCAATTAGCATCCCTCTTGCGGTTTTACATCTTTGAAAAACTTCTTATTTGAAAGACCTCAATCTTCCATTAGATTAGGTTGTTCGACCTTCCAATCCCTTCAGAGCTCTTGAATAATGGAATAAGGCATTTCCTGTATATTTTCGGCTTTTTCTAGTCATGATTTGATGGCTGATCGTGTCTCCTGAGCTTCAACAGTGAAGGGCTCCCGTGAATATTCCCAGTCCCAAGTGTAGTTTGCATGTTTCCATCTTGTGTGGTCAGTGGGTTGACCATGATAAGGATACCACCATCGTGTATTCGTACTTGTGATTTTGTTACTTTTTCCACGCGTAACTAAAATATGGAGGAGTACGGGTTACCGTTACAGTGATTGCTTCCATGGTGAAACTCTGGATGGTATCGACAAATGAGCGGCGACAGTTCTTGGCAGCAGATGTGATCAGAAGAGACTTTCCATGGAAGTAAACGGATTGTATGGATGCGTAAGTGAGCAAATTTGGAAGGAAGGAGTGGTGATTACATCACGACCCTTGGCAAGGAAGAGCGGCGGTCATGATAAAATCCTTAGAAAGAAAGAGCAGAGGCTACGACAAGATCCTTGGCAGGAAGGAGGCGTTGAAGTGGCTTCAGTTCTCGGAGAGGACGTTGAAACTCATGGAGTAAAAACGCTGGATTTTCGTCTTCGGATCCTAGAGCAGCTTATGGAAAGAACGCTGAAGCAGAGCGGCTGTTGGAGCGAATGTTAAAGCGGAGCGACTGCTGAAGCGAACATTGAAGCAGAGCCGCTGGAGAGGCTGCGTCAATCAGTGTGCTGTAAGGATGGACGCCCTTCAAGTGGACAGTGGTTAGGAGTCCCCAGTTCCATCTATCAATCATGCTCTCCAAGAGAGGTTGGGATTTGGGAACGATTTATCTGGTTGGAAAAGGATGCTTCCCTGATGCGGTGCGGTTGAGAGCTGCAAATATGTATTGACGTTGTGCCTTGGGGAAACATAGAATCTCATATAAATGTTTCATCATGGATTGCACAGTTTTGTGGGCGAAGTCCCCAGAAATCATGCGTCTCTTGACAGGAAGAGAGTCTTCGTGAACTCAGGGGGTTTGCTGATTTTCTTTGCTTCGATTTTGGAGAAGTCGTTCTTGATCTTTACGTGTGATGAGATCGAATTGCCGATTCCCTACGGGGCGTTCAAGTACAACGCTAAAAGGATGCAAGCTACTAGCGCTGGGAAGATGCAAGCTGCTGTAAAGATGCAAGCTGCTGTAAAATCCAAGTTGTTGTAAAGATGCAAGCTGCTGTAAAATGCAAGCTGCTATAAAGATGCAAGATGCTGTAAAGATGCAAGCTGCTGTAAAGCTCCGAGCTGCTGTGAAGATGCAAGATGGAAGTGCAAGTGTGACGCTGGAAGGACGCGAGGTGTCAGCGTTGGAAAAGACGCAAGCTGCCGGCGCTGGGAATATGCAAGCTGGAAGTGCAAGTGTGACGCTGGAAGGACGCACGCTGTCAGCGCTGGAAAAGACGCAAGCTGCCGGCGTTGGAAAGATGCAAGCTTCCGGTGTCAGAAGGACGCAAGCTGCGCTGGAAAAGATGCAAGTTGTTGGAGTTGCATCTTGTTGGAACGAGCGATGGCTTAACATGGACGCTGGCTTAGCAAGGCGCTGGCTTGGCGTGGGCGCTGGTTCCGGTGTGGGTGATGTCTTGGCGTGGCGCGGTAGAAATAAAGTGGGCCAGCATATTCCAGGTATGTACTCCAGCGTTTCTTGTGTTGGTGCAAACCCTAGCCGTAGGTATGCTCCCATAAATTTGTAGAAATATTGTTCTTCTCTTCGAATATTACCGTGGTAGCGTCAGCTACCTCATGAATAGTTACTGGTAATCGTTATGATGCAAAGTAGGTACACATGGGCATGCAACTGATTCCACGAAGACTTGGCGTTAGGGTTTCTCTGAGATCCAAGGTTGCAGGCCAAGGTGACCGAAGGTCCTTCTGCGGACGTGGTCAAATAACAACAGGCGGAGGTTGGAAGGCTGTCCAAAGGATTGGAGCTGAAACAGGCGGTCCTCCAAATGACGAAGGACGTCTTCTTCGAGAAGAGCAAACCACTGTTGAATGGTTTCCTTTTGATGCACTTCTGTCTTCTGAAATTCTTCTGTTTTTTTTTTTGAAAGGCAAATGAAACACCTGGTTTATGGTTTTGATTTTCTGGATTTCTGGGTTGATAGACAAGTGTTACCTATGAGGGTTATTATTCGGTCACAAAGAAGCGGAGAAGGGCTGGTTTAGGGAGGGAAGCGAAGAGAGTGTGGAGACCAGAACAGTTCTGGAAGAGTAGTACTTGACTTGTATCAGAAGGTGAAAGCTTTTGGGAAAGCTAGCAGAGTTTCCTTTATGAGTATTATATTTCTCCTGACCAAAAACTTGTTTTTCCCTGTTGAGGGTGGTGTGATTCGAACCCAGCACGTTGTGCGTTAGGTGAATGCTCCACCATTGAGACATGGATGCTGTCTTGAGTGTTTTCGTGGAAAACGTGTAACATGTCGCTGGTGTTTGATAAGTTGAGGTTGAGAGATGTTCCGACTCAGTGGCGACCTTCGACGGTCGAGATTTTGCATCTTGAGAGGAATCGTGGCCTTTGATGTAGGCGCGACATGCCAACGTGCAAGGGTTGCATGGCATGTCCCAATGGATTGTGTGGAATGCCTTGGCTGTAGATTGCGCATCGGGTGCAGGTGGCAATGCCAAAATACAAGTGTTGCATGGCATGTGCCAATGGCGCGCGTAGCGGCTTTGGCCCTAGGTTTGCACGGCTTGGCATGCTAGGTTGCAAGGGTCGCTTGGCATGTGCCAATGGCGCGTGTGGCGAATTGGCACTAGGTTTGCACGGCTTGGCATGCTAGGTTGCAAGCGTCGCTTGGCATGTGCCAATAGCGCGTGTGGCGGCTTGGCACTAGGTTTGCACGGCTTGGCATGTGCCAATGGCGCGTGTGGCGGCTTGGCCCTAGGTTTGCACGGCTTGGCATACTAGGTCGCAAGCGTCGCTTGGCATGTGCCAATGGCGCGTGTGGCGGCTTAGCCCTAGGTTTGCACGACTTGGCATGTTAAGTCGCAAGCGTCGCTTGGCA
>NC_039360.1:155662587-155765731 GCF_003573695.1 Papaver somniferum | reverse complement strand
TCGCTTGGCATGTTCCAATGGCGCGTGTGGCGGCTTGGCCCTAGGTTTGCACGGGTTGGCATGCTAGGTCGCACGCGTCACTTGGCATGTGCCAATGGCGCGTGTCGCGGCTTGGCCCTAGGTTTGCACGTCTTGGCATGCTAGGTCGCAAGCGTCGCTTGGCATGTGCCAATGGCGCGTGTGGCGACTTGGACCTAGGTTTGCACGGCTTGGCATGCTAGGTCGCAAGCGTCGCTTTGCATGTGCCAATGGCGCGTGTGGCGGCTTGGCCCTAGGTTTGCATGGCTTGGGATGCTAGGTCGCAAGCGTCGCTTGGCATGTGCCAATGGCGCGTGTGGCGGCTCGGACCTAGGTTTGCACGTCTTGGCATGCTAGGTCGCAAGCGTCGCTTGGCATGTGCCAATGGCGCATGTGGCGGCTTGGCCCTAGGTTTGCATGGCTTGGCATGCTAGGTCGCAAGCGTCGCTTGGCATGTGCCAATGGCACATGTGGCGTCTTGGCCCTAGGATTGCACGGCTTGGCATGCTAGGGCGCAAGTGTTGCTTGGCATGTGCCAATGGCGCGTGTGGCACAATGATTATGCAGCTCGAATTTGGCACGGTTACCGTGAAGCGCAATGATTGTGCAGCTCGAATTTGGCACGGTTGCCGTGAAGCGGAATGATTGTGTGGCTTGGTTTTGGCATGGTTGCCATGATGCGCAGCGATTGTGCGGCTTTGGTTTTGGCATAGTTGCCATGATGCGCAGCGATTGTGCGACTTTGGTTTTGGCATAGTTGCCATGATGCGCAGCGATTGTGCGGCTTTGGTTTTGGCATAGTTTCCATGATGCGCAGCGATTGTGCGGCTTTGGTTTTGGCATAGTTGCCATGATGCGCAGCGTTTGTGCGGCTTTGAGTTTTGTGTGTCGAAACCCTAGTTTAGCATTTGAGAAAAGATACCCTGGTAATTTTTTACATAAGTGCATTAAATGTTCTAATAAATGTGTTTAGCGTCACCGGTGATGTCATGCTATGCGTAAGGTTTTACGATTTTACCCCTTTTCTAAAAACCACCATCAACAGATGTAAACCGCCAGACCAATACCCCAGTAAGTATCCCTCAGTTTGTGACAGACATGATGTCTGGAGTTGTGTGGATCATCGTGGGACCCACAAGAAGTACCATACAATGCTAGGTTAAATAACTGAATTATTTAGGAAATCGATGAAATATCGTGTATATATCTATGCATGTAATGCATCGAATATATTCAATATGCACAAAGCATCGCTGTTTTAAGGCTTAACGGAGTAAGTCGCGGATTAAGTGTCTTAAAACATATGCATCTCTAACCATCTTCATGTGATGGTTTGGAGGCTGCACAGGCAAGCCCTTCCTTGGCCGATCACATGGTGTGGTAGAGTGACAGGTGGTAATCACCACGACACCTTACTGGCCATTTAACTCCTAACCAGGGCTGTATAACCAAGCTGGTAGAGTTGGACAGACTAGATGATATATGACGCTCATCTGCGACCGTTAATGGAATTTAGGGTTTTGAAGAGGTGCGCAAGCATCACTCTTCAGCTTGGTCGAAACCAAGCATGGGAAGTGTTTTTGGCAGGACCGGCTGGGCATGCGTGTAGACGGCATGCCGGTGTACATGTCCACACCTCACTGTCCCATGAAAATGCGATCTAGGCCACTCAATTTGACCGGTAAATAGGAGTGGTTGAGATCATTTTTTGAAAGAAATCCTGTGCCGCAAAGGATTCTTAAAGGGGCTCGGCACGCCACCTTCAGGGCGCGCGAACCGAGACATCTGGCCATGGTTTGTCTTGGTCGGTCGGGCATGGAGATAGATGGGCCCACAATGATCACGTTGATACTCTCCGGACCCGCTTAGTCTATCCCAAAACCCTTCATCCAAGATGGCGAAAACGGACGCTCGTGATCGATTTGCGACACATGCATGTCGCAAACCCTAATCAGGGTTTTTGGCCGGTCGCGTGCATGCATGTTCGGCCGGCCGAAACTATGAGCTACCCTCCTCATCCTGGGAGGTCGACCGTGTGGGACCCTTGTTGGGCCGGCGGTGAGTGTGGTAGTATATGTCCGACCAACCCAGGCTTGATCTAAGCCATCCAGCCATGCCGGTGAAGTTGAATGGTCGTGATCGATTTAAGTCTCTAGTGGACTTTTCCTACGACCCTTGATTCTTCACGCTGACCCAACTTCGGACAAGCATACGTTGCAATGTGGCTAGGACGGGGAAAAGTCGGCTACACAGGAGTGAAGGGGACCCGCCGGTGTGTACCACGACAGATGTCCGACCGGCTTTGGAATAATCCTCGTCGTCCAACCTCGCCGACAAAGTTGGACGACCGTGACATGTTTAAGTCTGCCTTGTCCGGTTTTTGTCGCACGACTTATTTTTTAGCTGTTCCACACCAGCTTGGTCATCCAACTATGTGCTGGTGTTTGGTGGCTATCTGAAGGGCGTGATGTGCACCTGACCGGCCAGCACATTAACGGGCCCGCTGGTGGTCATTGAGGTGGTTGACTGCTCCTGCTAGGGTTCGTCTAAGCTGGTTAAATCATGCGGCCAACCTGCGTGGTCGTGATCGTTTCTGAGACTGACATGGGCAGTCAAGATTTCTCTTAAGAAATATGCTCAATCGGGCTAGTATAACACACCGACAGATGTATGCTCAATCGGGCTAGTATAACACACCGAGAGATGTATGCTCAATCGGGCTAGTATAACACCGAGAGATGTATGCTCAATCGGGCTAGTATAACACACCGAGAGATGTATGCTCAATCGGGCTAGTATAACATACCGAGAGATGTATGCTCAATCGGGCTAGTATAACACACCAAGAGATGTATGCTCAATCGGGCTAGTATAACACACCGAGATATGTATGCTCAATCGGGCTAGTATAACACACCGAGAGGTGTATGCTCAATCGGGCTAGTATAACACACCGAGAGATGTATGCTCAATCGGGCTCAATCGGGCTAGTATAACACACCGAGAGATGTATGCTCAATCAGGCTCAATCGGGCTAGTATAACACACCTAGAGATGTAGCATGTACGAGTATTTCGTGAATGCCTCATTATTGACACTTGGAGATTTGTGTTACTTTGCTGAGAGCAGCACTCATTCGTCATGCCACACCAATAATGAGAATTCAGCGGGAACAACACAGGAAATACAAGGCTAATCATGCATTATAAATAATGCTATAAATTCACAGGGTTTTTTGGGATTGTTGCTACATGCTCCAACCTGTATGAATTTTGCATATTTAATTCACAGAAAAATGTGATTGTTGTTACATGCTCCATTCTAGGTGAATTAGTAAAGTGAAGAAGTATTCATCACTCGGATAGCTTTATCCTCCGCAGGACGTCGGGCGTATTAAATTTGGCTTTTACAATTTTAGCCCTGAACTAAAACCCACCATCAACATTAAGTCCCCTGCCTAGCGCATAATGGTTGCATTATTGTGGGGTAGGCATGAGATGGTGACAATTAAAGATAAAACTTATGAGACAAAGTTAGATGTTACCAAGAGAGACGGGTCGTCCTGTACTTGGAGCATGTCACGTTCAAGAGGCGTCCAGGAGAGCGTTCCCCTAGCATGATGTCGGTCTTGCCTGCTTCTATCGACCTTGTTATGCCTGCTTCGGTCGAGAGCCTGCTCCGTGCTTGCTCCGCTCGAATGTCGGTCTTGCCGGCTTCGATCGACCTTGTTATTACTGCTTCGGTCGAGGGGCTAATGCGCCTGCTTCACTCGATCGTGGGGCTGTGCCTAATCAACGGACTGTTGCGCCTTCTGTATTTGTGGGGCTATTGCGCCTGCTTCATTTGTGGGGCTACTGCGCCTGCTTGATCGAACATGGGCTTGATGTGCTTTCTTCGATCAAACACGGGACCACCGTGTACATGTTTCAAACGTCGGCCATGTCATGTGTCTACTTTTCCTGTACGGTTGATGTGCTTGCTCGAGTGTCATCCTTGCTACTTCGACCAAACACCGACCCAGCTAGCTTGACTAAACACCGGACTTGCTTCCTTGACCAAACACCGTCCTTGCTGCTTGCTTTGCTCGAACGTGGGACCCGATGTGATCATGCTTGCTAAAAAATGAACCTTGTGTACTCAAATGTAAATGTGGGTCCTCCAGAGAGCGTTGAAGCAGCTTCTGGAGCGAGTAGGCCCCGAAGAGCGTTGAAGTGTTGGAGCTGAAACGCCTTCCTCTGGAGAGAGAGCTTTGAAGCGGCCTCTACTGGAGGGAACGCTGAAGCGGCTTCTGATTGAGAGAGTGTTGAAGCAGATTCTGAAGCGAACGTTGAGGTGGCTCCTGGAGGGAGCGCTGAAGCGGGTCCTGGGGAGAGTCGAAGCAACTTCCTCTGAAGAGAGCATTGAAGATGCTTCCTATGGAGTGAGTGTTGAAGCGGCTTTTTCAAGAGAGGCTTCTTCGATGCTTCCTCATGGAATGGAAAAGAGAGAGACAGTCCCCTACCCACGGGTATCCACTGATCCTTCGAATTGATAGATGTTATCAGGATGGATTCATGAGGCCGTCTTTACGTCTCTTAAGTCCCAGGTGCAATCTCCTTTGGTAATGCAACTACATCTTCCACGGTAGACGAAATTCTGAAAGCGTCTCTTATTGATGTTGCTGCCTTCAAGCCAGCCATGGAATATCTTGGACGTTCTTTCATCATAGTGGCAGTCGTGTATGCGGTACTGGAGTTGGAGTTGACGCGCAGGATGTTGGATCTCGGTGGCTTTCCTCTTGCTGCTTCAGCGAAGCTGGTTCTTTCTAGCAGGGCATATGTTGTTGTAGATGAGCGTTCAACAGCTCCAGAGGATGACCACAAGAGCAGATTCTCCAACATAGCACGATATACATGCACCATCGTCTGATAGAGTGACTCGCCCGGATCTTGCTCGACATGACGCGCGGACATCGTTATCTTCTTGAGGCTGCTCCCTTGAGGTATCGGCTCCAGTGGAGGATTGCCGTCACAGAGCGTTGATACGTTGCACCGGCATTATACTTATCCGTTTGTAGCCGCTACATCCATCCAGGGAGGAGAACATGTCGTTTCTGCCGGTGGCGTCTACTAACATGTTGATGTTAGGCAAAGGAAAATCGTCCTTGGGGCAGCATTTGTTCAAGTCTCTGAAATCCGCGTAGCTTGTGCCTGAACTGCTTCGGAGATTGTTTGACCGGCTTGGATCCAGGTATGATATGTAGATGGTGGGTAACCAATTTTTTATCTCATACCTGATGTTAACGGTTTCGAGCTCATCAGTTGTGGAGTTGCTGTCATCTTGCAGCTGTCGTGGAGCATCGAGTACTTCTTCTTGTGGCTCGTCATTGTGGTAGCATTTCGTCGTGATGAGAAACTGAGTAACAGCCTCCCCTGCTAATTGATAACAGCGGCGTCGGTATACAGTCTTCCCTTTCTGGATCGCCACAAAAGTTCGCTTCCTCTTAGTGTGAACGTGGGTCGCTACTTCACCGGATGAAGAAGAACGCCTTGTCAACAAAGATACATCGTGGGGATTGTCCCTCAATGATGCAAGTCAGTCCTCCTCCTGGATTGACGCCCACGTGGGGAGTGGGATGCAATGAACTTTGTCTGATTCTTCCCGCGAAGCTTATCTTGGTTCAAACAATTCCACTCCATATATCGGTGCGTAAGGAGACAATGATGCAGGAATACGAAAGACTTCTTTATTCAGCATAGTCTTCAGGCGCTGGTGGTATGTTGAATGGACGATCCCGTATGTGTCGGTTTGGTTTCCTTCAAAGTCTGTCATCGTGGTAGGTTGCCGTATGATCTTGCCTGAGCGAACCTTGACCGTCCTGAGAGTCTTTAGAGTAATCACATTCGAAGACGTTCCTGTGTTGGTGAGGGCCTTCCGAACTCTGAATTTGTAGATGGGGCAAAACGATTTGCTGGTTTTCACGGGATTGAGGAGACGACCATACGGAGGAGACTCTTTGAACCGAGAGAAATGTTTAACCTCACACAGATGCACTGCAAGAAGGGAGTTCTTTGAATTCGAGAGATCAATCTGTAGTACTACAGCCTAAACCAAGAAAATGGTCGTTCCAGAGTAAATTCGGTCACAAGAGAGGATGGGTTGATCTGTAGGAGTGAAGCTGAGAAATGTGTGGAATCAATGGTAATCAAAGATTGTGGGTGTGTTGTGAATTCTGAATAAGATAAGTTCTGAATGATTGAAGTTGCTTAGTTGAGAGTAATTTCTCAATTGATGAGGTGTTGATATCGTGTTGTCTATAAGACGTGAGATTCTTGTTCTATCTTCAATCATGATTCAGAGACTTATTTATATTGCTAGAATTGTAGACACCATGATCCCATGAAGTGTGATAGTTGATGGAATCAAAGAGTGGGGAAGTGGAAATCGTGTTTGAAACCAGTTGCTCATCGTGCGGAGACTTGGTCGATTTTCCATCCACTACTTTGTTAACTCCTTAAACTGATTGCACGACTTTCTCACATTCCATTGTGTGTATGAACACACGTGCCGTAGACCGCCAGACCAAAACCCTAGTTGATATCCCCCAAGTGACACGATTGATGTCTCGTGAACGTGGAGTCTACAGGGCAGACGTGTATTTAGTCAGTTGCTGACTTCATGGGACGATGAGTCCATGTATTTGCTGAGTTAAACATGATTCTGCAAAATGTTCTGAAACTCATGAATTGAACGTGTCCCTTGAGACAGAGGTGTAATTCTCACGTTGAGGTGAGCAAGTATTGCTCATTCGATGAATTGTTGAATATTGATAGTTGAACCAATATTCTTTGGTTTGAGCAAACATTTCTCATCTGAGCAAGTGTTGCTCGTCTGATGAATTATTGGCAACGTGACCAAAATAAAACATTAATTAGAATACTGGTGGTTGAAACGAGTATAATAAAATGGTGATCATGAGATTTTCGTAAAATTATTAGCGTTCGAATCTGGAATTATGATCCTTGGACTCAGAAACCCTAATTTGATCAATTGATGACCGAGTGATAGTTTATAGAAAATTTAACCATGGAATGAAGGAGGACCGGCTACATGAGACCGTGGGTCGACCATGTAGCGTCCATATGCTCGCGTGAGCAAATACAAAGACCCCTTGAAGATTTGGTGAAATGATGATGAAATGCCGGTTCAATCATTTTTCATATAATGCTCGTCTGAGCCTTAGGTGATAAAACCTAATTAATTATGAAGGGGTGAGGACCCGACCAAGGGGTCATGAAACCGGCCCTGGGTGGTCATGGGATCGACTGACGATCATTCTATGAAAATCCAAAATTATTTGGAAGAGTTTTGGACCTAATACGTGCAATTGCGCAAATTAGGTCAAATCATGAAAATACGTTGAACCGGCTCATTGCGAGCCAAAGAGCCAACGTGGTCGGTCAAGGTAACATGCTCACGTCGTCAACACGTCTGTGTCTCAGTCCTGAGAATCTTGATATTTTCTAGCGTGCGTTTGCGCAACCATTTTTGAGAAAATATGACAAAATCAGGGTTTTGCTGAAACTGAGGAAACTTCATGAGATGAAAGAAAATAATTATTAAATGAAGGAATATGAGGCGTGGGACCGCTGGAGTCAAGGCATGGTTGGCTGGCCAGTGACCACGGTCCCATGGTGCCTTTTCCTAATTTTATAATATTTTTCATGATTTTATGAAAATATCATGAAATCAAGGAATTTTGTTGAAATTAAGGAGTTTCCTTAAAGTGAAAGAGTTTCCATGGGATCAAGGAAGCAAATAATATTAAAAGAATAAAATAAGGGCGTGTGGGGCCGGCTAGGGCACGGCCGTCCGGCTTGGGCCCGATCCCACAAGTTTCCCTAATTTTATGTAATTTTTGTGTATTATTTTCCATGATTTGAAGGAATTTTCATAATTTGAAAGAAATACCATGAAATCAAGGAATTTCATGGGATCAAGGAAACCTAAAAATAATAATACTCCCTCCGTCCTAGTTTAGATGCCAAAATAGTATTTTGCACAAAGATTAAGAAACACAAAGAGAATAGTTTTTTTCCATAATTACCCTAAGTTAGTATTTAATGTTCCCAGTTTTTAGATGTCTAGGTTTTTGTTGTTTAGTTGAAAAATTCAAATTACAGGAAATATATAGAGAAAAGTATTTAAAAGTGTCTTGAAAATTTAAATACAAAAAAAAATCCCCAATTTTGGCATCTAAACTAGGACGGAGGGAGTAATAAAATAAGGGGTGTGTGGGACCGGCTGAGGCATAGCCGGCCGGTTGGGCCCGATCCCACGAGTTTCCCTAATTTTATATTATATTTTCATGGTTTTGTGAAAATACCATGAGATTAAAGAGTTTTCATGAGATTAGGGAAATAATAATAAAATAATGAGGAACCATGAGGTGTGGGGCCGGCCGGGATCAAGGCATGGCCCGGTTGGCCAATAATCACGGCCCCACAATGTTTTTCCCAATTTTATATTATTTCCTTGGTGCGAAGGAAACACCATGAAACTGAGGAGTTTCCTCAAAACGAAGGATATTTGTCCAAATGAAAGGATTTTCATAAGATCAAGGAAAATAACAAAAAAATATGATAAAATATAAAAATTGGCGTGGGATTGGCCATGGCACGGCCGGCCGGGCGGTGAGCCAAATCCCCTGGCGCCTTGGTTAATATTTTAATTATTTATTATTTTCCTTCCTATTTTGCATAGGTTCATCGTTTCGTCGTATTTTGAAATACTCGTTCGTGCGGTGATTGTTAGTGCATCATCGTTGAGTAAACTTGCACCTTTTGAGCCGGGGCTTACTCAGAGGTAGCTCAGACGCCCGTGCGTTGAATATTTATTACTAACCCATGAAATTCTGCTGGGAAGAACCATAGATTGAAGTAACGAAATATTGCGAAAATATTTGAATATTTTCGGAAATTCAGTGGATGAATCCAAGAATTTAGGAATAATTAACTTATGGCTCTATACTAGCAGAGCAAGCTGTCTAGGAGCATTAATTATTCTGACATGAGATTGCTGGAGCTTCACATCCTTTATATAGTCATGGAAAACTGTTGTTTGTATCCTGAAGACGTTATCGCTCTATACTAGCAGAGCAAGCTGTCTAGGAGCCGCCACTCTCGTGATTCTATATAGAAATAATTACTGAAGTGTTCAGTATTCATGAGATATGTCGTTGTCCAGCCGAGAGACTACATATCTGCATGTACTCTGAGAGAAAGTATTCTCAGTCAGAGATTTGATGAGAGACCCGTTTCTCAATACTCACGTCTGATTGCTGGATCAGAAGTTCGTATAATTATGGGTTCATCTACATTAAGTCCCCTGCTTAGTGAGGAAACCCGTGTTCCTCAGTCAGCATTGAATGGTGATTTTCTGGTCTTAAACAATATAAGTAATTGAACTTAGTAGAAAGTTAAGACGTTACCGGATTTTGATAGTACGAGCAAACCATGACTTGAATGAAGATCCCAGTGGCATGATAAAGCATCGTTTGACGAACATAAATTGGTGTTGAACCGCTAGTTTGGACGGTGGGACCTTGGTCGTTTAGGATTCGCGGGCCGAGCCCAATAAGGAAATCCTTGTGAAATTAGGTTTTGGAAATAAAATTAGATATAAAAGGGAATTAATCCCTTTTTTTTACTTAAAGACCAGCACCATGAACCCTCCATCTCCCTCACGCTCGAATCAGAGGAAGAAGGTAAAAAAAATCTCCGGAACTTTGTTTCCGGCAGTCGTCGCCGATCATCCGTCCGGCCAACTTTCGGCCGCCGACCGGTAAGCCTCTTTTTTTCTTTTTTTTTTCTGCTGTTATGAGCTTCATGAATTGGTTCATGTTTGAGTTATATATACATGTGCATATATTAGTGTGAGTTTTGTTGAAAACCCTTGTTTTTGAAAACGTATGTTCGTTTGATCGTTAGTTTTTGAAAACTAATAATAATCCCTGATTTAGGAGAGATTTTTTTTATATATGTAGACCTAGGTCCAGTGATAAAACTTAGTTTATGAGCTTTCATGTGAACCAAGGTTTTATCATAAAAGGAGTGAATTTTTCACAAAACCGAAATAAACCCTCGTTTTAAAGAACGACGATAGCACGAAGGAAAAAAGTTTTTTTTTTTATATGTTGACTTGTGTCCAGGGATAAAATTTAGTTTATGAGCTTTCACGTAAATCAAAAATTTATCCTATAATGTGTGAGCTTTCATAAAATTGAAATAAACCTTCGTTTTAAAGACGGATGACAATACGAAAGAAAATATATTTTTTTTTTGTAAAATCGTGGCCTGTCCACGGAAAATATTTTTGTATGCAAAACCGTGACATGCTCACGGAAAAGAGTGTGTCTTTTTTTTAGCGTGAGTTATCACTCGCAAAAGATAAAACGTGAATTATCGTTTATATTTTTGTAAACATATATTTTCAAAAACAAGTTTGATTTTGAGCGATGTTCAAAGTAAACAATTATTTATGATGAAATAATGTTTTAGTTTTCATAATTCCATGGTGAATGTTCACACAGTAGAAATGTTCATGATTTTGTGAAAATTTGAGTTTCGTTCGTTTTTGTAGGTTTCTAAGAGACGAACGATTTTTGAGGTGTTAAATCTAGCATTACTATCACTATCGTTAGTGGAAGTGTAAAAGGTAAGAGTTAAGAGTTACCATTTTTGCAGATGCTAGCATTTCCATTTGCATGACTTCATCATCTTGTTGAATTTCATATCCGAATGATATACTGAAGTAGAATGCAGTGTGAATTTTACAGCTACTTCGCAAATATGTCCAACTCCCAGGCTAATGAAACTTCGAGAGATGAAATGTGTATTGATAATGATATATCCAGAGATGAGACATGTATGGATGAGACTTCCATTGGCGAAGAAGAGGATGAAGCCTCTGGAATTAAGAATGTTCCGAATGTGGATGATGCATTTTTTGAGGTTCAGGAGGAAGCTGAAAAACATCTCAAATCTCTAGCGTATCGTCTTCTGATAAATCCCAGAAATGTTACTCAGAAGAAATTGGTGAATCCTAAGACAGTGATTCGGTTTTGTCTTGAACGAGGTATCTTCCTTGCATCAATCATAGAGTTTAAGCTTTCTCGACGACCTTTCAAAAAAATCTCTGGATGGGAGAGACATATGCTGGGTTTCCCTCATGTCAGGGCTATGTTCGATCAGGCGCAAGTGACGAGAACTATTCAAGCTTCTGGAGACTTATTCATTTTCCATGATGCGAGAGGTATTGTGGCTCTACTTTCTTGCTGGTGTATTCCCACTCACACCTTTTATATGCATAAGGGGAGAGTTACCGTTACCTTAGAGGATGTGGCTGTTTTGATGCATCTCCCAATCACGGGAAATCTCCCTGGAGATCTTTCAGATGAGGAGACTGCAATTTCCAACATATTGACAGCTGCAATGGAGGAAGTGAATAAGGCATCTGGCAGTAAAGTTTGCTATGCTCACTGGTTGACACGCTGGTGGCCAAGAGACGAGGTTTCTGATAGTCCCATCGATGGTATGTTACCCATTGCTGCCTTCTTATGTTTATGGTTGTCGAGAGACATATTTGAAGACAGTGGAAACTTGTTGAAGCTCTTCGTGATCCCCTTTTATATCAAGATGGCTCAAGGTGAGCAACTCCCAATAGGTAGCCTGTTCCTGGGTTCTTTGTATTCTAGGTTAGACTCCTTGGTTATAGACTCCAGTGTATCGAATGGCTTTATGAAGATTGAGTACTATGACAATACGATGTTTCTTCAAGCTTTGATGTGGGAGAACTTCAAGAATTATGCGCCTATTCCACGTAATATTTTGCAAGGACCGAATACTGATGCTCATCACATTTTCTCTGAAAAAGTTAATGCCAGGATCATGCACTGGTCTACAAAGTAGACTCGGTCTAAATCACGCCTCATTGATGTGTTGGATGATGAATCTGAGTTCAACTTCCGCCCGTGGGTGTCAGTTCCCGCTTATGTTTCCCCGCCAACAACTTTCAATACTGGAGAGAGTGTGATGCTGATGTCTAGTGCAAATCTGAGTGATGGCGAAAGATCTTTCATGTTGAGTTGCACCCATGGTCATTTTATATCGACTATATACGGAGGAATTTCAGTGGAGGAATATAATATTGACAGAGCAACTCGACAAATGGGTATGGATCAGTGTGTTCCAAATTTTCGAAGGAGGAAGCCATCAGTTGAACATCTTAGAACCTATTTAGACCATACTCATGTGGAAGGAAGTAATTACTGGTTCCCTTGATCCGAGAGATTTGCATATGTAAGTCCAGGTTATGTAGACTTTTGGGATCAACAACTTCAGCGGTTGCGTGATTACGTGATGGCTGGTCAACTTCCAGTGAAGGATCCTCCTTCTACTGAGATGATTTCTGGTCGACCAAGATTGAAGTATCTCTCTGGTGATAAACAAAAATCGTCTCCAGGATATTCTCATGTATGTTTCTTCGTATAATCTTCATGAAATTATGAGAACTGTATTCTAATTATGTTACTGAATTTTACCACAGGACGGTCGTAATGTAATACCTCGAATCCGTGTAGATTTCTCAGAAACTGAAGCGATTGTTCACGGTGGAGAAGGAAGGAACAAAAGTTATAAGGTGTTACCTAATACCATAAAGTCCCCAGTTGGTTCTTTAGTGAGTTCTCGGTATTCCCCTTGTCGTGACTTTTTCTCGCCCATATTATTAGGATCATGAAACCAATGTTATTATTCTGTTGCAGAATTTTAATCCATCAAGTATCGATGGTCTTCGGTTTTCTGTAACAATTCCTGATTTGACCGATGAAGAAGAAGCCGTAAGTATCCCTTCGCATATTCAATTATGATGCTTTTTAGATAAAATGTTGATTGTTGAGGATGTGTCTAGGAGGATGTTGTCATGGAGACGGAGAGTGTTGATACTCGACCATTCTCTGATAATAGAAACGAAGGCACTTCCAAACAATCGGAGACGAATAGAAATAATGAGCCCTTTGTCGTTAACACGGACAATCCCAATTCCTCGAACACTTCGGAGACTCCCCAAGTAAGTACATGTCTTGTATCCTCTTCATAGAAGTATGAAAGTGCTGATTTGTGAATGAATGAATAAGAATCCATGTGTATATACGAAAAACTTAGTCGAAATTCGTCGTCAAAAAATTCAGAACTCAGTTTTTTAGCAAAAATGCCGTAAAACCTTCATCTGGAGTCGGATTTTCATGATCTGCATATGCATATTCATGCCCGGAAAATTTCCAAGCTTTAGGCATGTTGCTCAATGGTATGTTGCTCAATGTTTTGACCACATCTCCTTGCTCGTTCATCGGATTGTTATGGAATTTTGACACGTTGTATAGGACATCCATACGAAGAGAATGGTATATAACCCATCTTCAGATTCCTTGTAGATTGCTCCCAGTTTGTCTTCTAGTACAGGGCGGAGTACAGTTTCTTTAGACGAGGTTACCGTAAAACGTATCTTCATGACTTTCATGCTATTTGCTCGCGTCTTGGGTGCATAATGATGAAATTTCATGATGTTTCATTGCTTGTATACTGTATTTTATAATATCACTTGATTTCATGCTTAAATGACTCTAACCTCATGTAATCTTCGTATTAGGTGTCAAATACTGAAGTTGAGGATATTGAATCCAATAAGGATAACTCGAACTGCCCTGGAGTTATTGATGAAGAAACACTTCAAGTCCATGAGAAGGTTGTCACTGAAGTTTTGGAAACCCAGATTGTTGCTGCTTCAGTGATAGAAGATGTAGGATCAGAATCTCGCAACGATAATGTTTCAGCAAAATTACCAATGACATAGCACAACAGCGTCGCTGAACAATTTCGGAAATGATAAAATAAATGACGTCAGCTGAAATCACGAGAAAGATATGATAGTCCTGCGAAAATTAAAGAGTTTGCGAAATTAACATTTGTAAGGTTGCGAGAATGTCGCAGACCATACCCGAAAATAAAGGACAGATTAGCTGTCATCCACCATGTATTTCCCTATAAATAATCGTTCGAGTTGTAAAGAGAGGGAGAGATCTATTTTGAGTAAGAAACAAGTAAATAGGAGAGAGCAAGTCTAGAGCAGAGATCATTCTTGATTTCTTTATCTTTTCTTGTAAGAACATTCAGATATTGATAAATAAAATTAAGAGTGTAAACCTAAAAATGAGTTTATTAATAGTGAGATCATATGAGGGGTGTAGTGTAGGATTTCCTGCAACTACATAATGGCGCTAGAAACAGGGACATGTTGAAGATTATTCTGGAAAAAGCTGAAGATTGATATTGAGATTTGTAAAAAATTAGAGTGATTGATTAAGAATTTTTCATAATTTCTTGCAATATTGTTAACATTGAAGAAATGGCTAGAAGAAGAAATACATCTGAACAATCGACTACTGTTAGAAGAAGCAAAAGAATTGCTGGAAGAGAAAGAAGTGAAATGGGAGAATCTACTAGAATGAGAAGTAATAGAGAAAATCAAATTCAACCACCAATTCAACAAATGTTAGTTCAAGAAAGGAATACAGATTATGATAGGGTGAGCATACACACTTGGAAATCAAATTCGACAGAAGAAGTAGAAGAAGAGCAACAAAACAGAAATTATAGACAGGAAGAGAGAAATCAAGAAGCAGATGAAGGAATAATTCATGGAGATGAGAAAATTGGAGCATTAGAAACGATGAGACGAAGAATACATGAAGAAAGAAGAGATGAAGCAGAAGAACGTGCAAATTTAACAAGGCAAAATCACGAGTTAAGGATGGAGAATATAAGACTACAGAATAGAAGATCGAGAAGTATTACAAAATCATATTCAAGATCAACTAGAAGAGAAATGAGGCGAAATTCACCCATAATCAATGCTGGAAACAATATTCAAGTAGAAATATTAAATCCTAATGAAGAATATCGCGAAAATAGAGAAAGAGCTGATGATCGTTACGTTCCACAAAATGAAACTTTTGATGATGGGAAAAATGGTGGAAACCAAGAGAACGGACAACATCAGGGACGAAATGACCAAGATGACGAAGGAAATCGAGAGGAAGGAAGAAGAATTTTACATGTGAGAGAAACTCAAAGAAATCAACAGACGATTGAAGAAGAAATTGAAAGACATTATGCTGAACAAGCACGTTTAATCTGCGAATGTGAAAGATTGAGAGCGGAAATGGAAGAACAAGAGCTTCAGGAGACAATTCGCCAGAACAATCATGACAATCGAGAAAGAAGACGTACACAAAACCGGAATAGCGGTAATCTCAATGAGTAGTATGATAGAGTAAAGAGGATGGCTGAAAGACAGCGAATTGAATTGATAAGAAATGAACAAAATCATGGAGGGGAAAATGAAAGGCATCATCATCTGCGAATTCAAGATAGAGATGAGGAAGAGAATCGCAGAAGAAGACGAGATGAGGATAATGAAGAAGAAATGCAAAATTTCGCAAGAGAAGATAGACATGAACGCATAAGAAGAGAGGTGAAATTAAAGAGACCAATGGATCAAGATTCAGGTGTAAATAAACAAATCTTGAAAGAATTACAAGAAATGAGAGGAATGCTAAATAATAGAGGAGAAGTATGTAGAAGACAATTGGATGAAGCAATAGAAGAAGCTGCGAAAACTCCATTTACAAGGGAAGTACAATTAGGAGGAATACCACCGAAATGCAATTTGCCCGCATTAACCAGCATTTTTGATGGAACAACTTGTGCAATTCAACACATTAAAGCCTATGTGAGGTGCATGTTACAATGGGAAAATCACGATGCCGTGTTGTGCAAATATTTCGCGTCCAGCTTAACAGGAGAGGCGTTAAAATGGTTTGAAGGTCTACCAAAGAACACAATAACCTCCTTCAATCATTTGCAGACTACATTCTTGGGGGCATATATAAGTAATAATTCCTCGCGACCTGGCATAGAAGATGTGTTTGGATTAAAACAAAGGATTGGCGAAAGTTTGAAACACCTGACTAAAAGATGGAGAACTATGTGTAGCGAAATGGCTAGCCGTGTAGATGAGAGATATCTTATATTATCATTTATCAATGTTATGTTTGCAACAAACCTATTGTATGTCCAAATTTTCAGAGTCAAGAATACGATCACAATGACTGAATTGCGAGAACTTCAAGAAGAATACATTGCTTTAGAGGAAAGGTAAAAATGAAATGGAATCATATCCAGTTGCGAACACCAGCTCACAAACAGTAAATGCAAGCTTATTACCCAAGCTAATAAACACAGTGGCGAATACTTCGCAAGTACACCAAGAGAAGGTGACAAATAACAATCAACAGAAACTGGTGGCTATGAGAAGCCGAGATCAAGAAGAGTATGAAAGAGAAAGAAATTTCTACAATCGTGGTGGAAATAACAAGATTCAAAGACTCGATCAACCGCAAGAAACTTACGGAGGTCAAAGACAAAACTATAATAGAGGACAAGGAGGTCACAAGGTAGTATGGGAAGAAATCAAGATGCCACCTCTAAATGCAAGTGTGGAGAAGATATGTGAAGCTATAATCTTGATGGAGAATATACCAACACCATGGAACATGGGAACGGAACCACCTCCAAACCACAGAAGTCATGAGTTTTGTTCTTATCATCATTTTTATGGACATACCACAAATGATTGCAGAAATGTAAAAAGAATTATATTGAGAATGATAGATTAAGGAAAACTAAACGATTTTCTGGTAGGGCATCCACAATCTCAACCACTACCACCACCACCAGAACATCACAAAGTGAATACGATGAAAAAGAAAGAAACATTCTTCATAGAAGTTGGTGCAAAAGCAAGAAATCTATTCTGTCACTCTATCGTACATTCATATAAGACAATTGAAGATTTTCATGATAATCTTTTGAGTAGAGTGTTCGCAAGAGATACTGATGGAAGAGAAATTATGAATATTGCGAAAATTTCGCCACTAGAGGAATGGCAGAAACAAATCATTTCTTTTACCGCAGAAGAAGTTCCCGAAGGAGAAGAGGTGCATGACAATCCATTGGTAGTAAAATTAGAAATTAATCCAAAACCGAAAGAAGATGAGGATGATGAAGCTGAAGATTCATGGGAAATCAATAGAATTCTAATTGATACTGGAAGCTCTGTGAACATCTTATTTTATCATACTTATAAAACCATGGGTGAGAGATATGATGATCTTATTCCACCAACATATAAGATATATGGTTTAATGGTACTGCTAACAAGCCTAAAGGGGAGGTTACTATGCGAATTCCATTAAAGGGAATATCTTCTGAAATCTTATTATGTCTCGTTGATGTAGAATCACCCTACAATGCGTTAATTGGTCGACCTTGGCTACATGGGATTCTAGGTGTAGCTTCAACTTTCCACCAGTGCATCAAATTCCCTCACCCCAGTGGTGTAGGAATCATAAAGGGAGATTGGGTTGAAGGAAATAGGTGTTACGAAACTGAGATAAAATATTGCGAAGGAAGAGCAAACAAGAAGGAAAACTGGCGACACAAAATCAAAGATACACAAAGAAGTGAGAGGTTGATGGTGGACGCCATCGAAAGGAAAGAAGAAGAGATGTTGCAAAACTAATGTTAGCTCAGAATAAAAGTAATGAACATACCACTACTAAGGAAGCAATAGCTGAAAATAATAAAGAAGCAGAGGATAACAAAGATAATAAAAACAAGAAATGTATGAATGATTAAGTTGCTGCGATACTCTCGCAATAAGCAAAATTCTCAAAAATACATTTGATTGAATGGCAAAATTGAGATTGTGAAATTCAGATACAAAATGATGATTTGCAAGACTCTCGCAGAGATAATGAATTTTACAAAAAGAAATCAGAGAAAAATAACAAAAGAAAAAGAGGCGAACCTTTATGGCGTACACCCTAGTTCGTGAATAAAATTTCGCAAGAGGCAAATGTGAGACCTAAAGTACGTCATATAAGGGGGTACCTATTGCATGACTCAGGGAAAGGCTACACTGCCACCGGAACCTGAGTCATGGAGATTTTGGGTCAATGAAGCCCATCCGGGAGAGGCACCTTGGATTCTCAGCTTAAGCATATGACTTAGGTTGGGCGACTAAGGTAATAAGGACTCTCCCAAGGAGTGCAGATCTGATCAAGACGCCGAGGTACACGGTTGAGTCAAGGGTTCCAGAGACGTTTGAAGCGTACTTTGCCATTCTTGACAAGTCTTGGCTTATACTTCACTCGGCCTGAAGAAAACCCCACTTAGGGTGCAGTCTCGTAACCATAAGCCCTATAGGTAAAAGGGATAAGAGGATGCGAAAACAACTGGTTGTTGTTAAGACTAGATGGGAGGAGCTAACCTTGTATGGTAGAAGTACGCATCCTTGAAGGGGCAACCAGGGGGGAGATAAGGGCGGCACCCTCCATTAGGGAGCTGATAAGTGTCTTAAGACGCAAATGTCATGAGGCTTTTTATTCGCAAGGATATTAAGGCTTGTCATATTTGTGCAACAATCCTGAAGAGGAAATAATACAAAAGAAAAGGATAAGACGAGATTAATGGGTTTTCGCATGAAAGTGCGAAGACGTCATGCGATTTCGTCGCAAGACGGCAATGTCATGGGGCATCATTTTCGCAAGAATATTTAGGCCTATCATATTGTCGCAACATTCCTGAAGAGGCCATAATACAAAAGAAAAAGTTAAGGCAAGATCAATGGATTTTTGCATGAAAGTGCAAGGACGTCCTGCGATTTTGTCGCAATGACAAGAGGTGGCATAATAAGACCTTTAATTAGGGAGTCAATATAAGACCACACAGGAATGAGATTTTGGAAAGAAACAAAATTTACTTCGCATAATATTGCGAAGTTATACAATAAGAAATTTCTATGGTCAATTTCTAAGAGGTGAAATTTAGATCTAAGTTCATTTAGAGAAAGAGATGAAATTCTATCATTTGAGAAGCTATTTAAGGAATTATTAAGACGCTCAAGAAGGGTATCATTATCCAAGGCATTAGAAAATGAGCGAAAAAGGGTAGATTCATCAGTAAGACCATAAATGTCTGCAAAAAGGATCATTTAAATAAGATAAAACAACGGGATGAATGAATAAAGGGAAAAGAGAAAAGTAACATACCGTAAAGTTGATTATTAGCTTGCTGAAGACTAGAGATTTTGTTCTTATACGAGGAAGAATCAATTTCTAATTGTCTATTTTTCTCGCGAAGACCTTTAACTTCAGCTTCCAATTCTTCATTCTTATTGCGAAATTGAAGATTCTTCTTTTCAAGATTTTCGCGTCTTCTCTCTGGATCTGAGGAAACAGCAAAATAAGCTTTTCCAGCCTGCGAAAAAATATAAAAATATTAATATAGAAAGAAATTTTGAGTTATAACAATGAAGAAATAAAAGGATAAAAGTATACCAGACTATTGAGAGAATGCAAGAAGTCGGGAGTCACAGATCTAGAAACTCCACTAAGAGAGATATCACCATCCAGTAAAGGGACATCGCAAAGGGTAGCGAGAGCTTTACAAGTATTTGCGAATTGGCTATCTCTCATTCCTTGTAGAGAATCATAAAAGAGGCCAGAGAGCTTAGCCATAGAAGATTCAGGTGGAGAATCTTCACTTGCAACAAGATCATCGTTGTCTTCATCACCCTTGTCACTTTCAGAATTTTCGTGAGGAGGAATATTTGAAGGAGAAGAAGAACGAACTTTTCTTTTCTTTGGAGGAGGACCAGTTAATTTTTCCCTGCGAAGAGCACCTTTACCTTTATCACCAATCTTCGCAACATCGGCAGATTCTTCTACTTCAGCAATAATCTTCACACACAGATAGAAATAAGAAATGGAAGCATGGAAATAACAGTATACTGTTTAAAATCATAAGAGAAAATTGAAGAAAATTTAAAATCATAAGAGAAAATTTCTTACCTCATCTGTGTATGAGCGAAGAGCTAACAGAGTGCTAGATTTCCCAGTCATGTTATAACTATCTTTCAGTTTTTGGATCTGCGGAATGTCGCAAGAGTTAGCGAACAGAAATAAATAAAGAAATATAAAATGAGTTAAATGGGAAGAAACATACCTCTTTATCTTTCTTGGGCCAAGAGAAAACCCAAGGTTGATAAGCAGCGAGATTCGCAGGAAGAACATTTGACCCAGCAATGTAGGGTCCTTTTAGCATTAAAGGAAAAACACACCATTTATCATCTTTGGATTGGCGAGGAGTTTTGTTCTTACCAGAATGCCAGTCAATATCTTGCATGAGAATTTTGGCTTCGTCAATATTATCTTTTCTTTTTAAGCGAATACCCCAGCGAGTATTCTCTTTCTTCATGGAGATAAGTTCATAATTCTCAAAGAAATTCACTATTGTATATTTCTCAGCAACTATCTCTAGGTTTGTGAATTTAGGATCCCTAAGTTATTTGGAGTACAAAGATCCTCTACCAGCACCACGATTAGCGAACTCTAGCATTAGACGGATGCAATCCCCACTTAGTTGGAAGATAGCTCGCGAAAATCCCGAGTGAGCGAGAATTTCATAAAATAAAGGAATTTCTGGGTTATAAAGAGGAATAGGGAGACCTGCGAGAATCTGACCTAGCGAAATTATGATTGATTGATCATCACAATACTGATCAGAGAAAAGTTTGACAGAAAGAATTGATTTGGCATTTTCAACAGGAATGGTGGAGAGTGTGAAACCTTTATCAGCAAGATCTTTTTGGACATCTTGTAAATTCTTCTCATATCTATGACCACTTGGAGCCATATTTGAATAGAGAGTATGGGAATGAATAAAAAGTAAGAGGATTGAAAGAGGAAAAAATTACAGCAGCAGAACTTGCAGAAGAATAATAGAGTTGCAGAGACGAGAGAATAAAAATAGAAGAGAAAGTAAAAAGAAAAGTGGAAATAAGAGTAAGAAGAGTATATAAAGGGGATTTTTTACTCGAAGAAATAAACACCATTAAGACGAAGAGACGTGAGCGGTTGAAAAGTAGCGGTTACAGAAGACGTGTCAAGAAATAAATGGAAGAAAGAATACGTGTGATAAATGCAAAATATGAAAAGATGAACAGTTGCGGCATTTCTCACATCATTCTCTATTTCGCAGAAAAGATATGAGAAGAGGCAAGATGTAGGATCAGAATCTCGCAACGATAATGTTTCAGCGAAATTACCAATGACATAGCACAACAGCGTCGCAGAACAATTTAGGAAATGATAAAATAAATGACGTCAGATGAGATCACGAGAAAGATATGATAGTCCTGCGAAAATTAGAGAGTTTTCCAAATTAACATTTGTAAGGTTGCGAGAATGTCGCAGACCATACCCGAAAATAAAGGACAGATTAGCTGTCATCCACCATGTATTTCCCTATAAATAATCGTTCGAGTTGTAAAGAGAGGGAGAGATCTTTTCCGAGTAAGAAACAAGTAAATAGGAGAGAGAAAGTCTAGAGCAGAGATCATTCTTGATTTCTTTATCTTTTCGTGTAAGAACATTCAGATATTGATAAATAAAATTAAGAGTGTAAACCTAAAAATGAGTTGTTTAATAGTGAGATCATATGAGGGGTGTAGTGTAGGATTTCCTGTAACTACAGAAGAAACTGAAACACCGGTAGAGAATATTATTGCCTTGATTGTAGAAGCTGCCCCAGTAATTGAGAACCGTATAGTGGTGCATGAATATCCAAGTGCAAGAGTTGCTTTTGATCCTCCATTTGATATTTCACTCCTGTATCATGAACTGGTTGGTGGATGCAGCGTTCCCATTGGATATGCAGGCTTGTATGAGAAAATATGGAAGAAGTTTGGTCACATGATCGTTGATAAGAACCCTGGACGTGCTTATGCCTTACAATGCAAGTAGGTATTATCTTGCGTGTCGTGAGTGATATATGCACTAGGGCCAGAAACACTGTGACTCCAGATATACTCTTTGATTGGGAGTTTAATTTGGAGAATTCATAAAGACTTGGCTTCAATGTGAAGTGGCTTCGTAAGCAAATAAATGCTATCAAGGACTCATGTGAGAACAACATATCCTTTCCCAATGATGTTGTGATGGATAAAAAAGACAAGATTTCCAGGATGACTGAAGAACTGAACAAGGAGAAGGCATCTTTGCAAGTCTTGAAGGATGCAGAGGAGCAAAACCTCTTTTTGCTGATTTTCTTTGATTCCTTTTTCCATAATCTCTTGAACTTCTGAACTTCTGAGAGATGTGGGGTTTTTATTTGGGTTTTGATATTAGCTGGTTTTGGATTGGTAGATGGTTAAGGATTTTCTTTTGGATTTAATAGAGATTTTCTTTTAAGAAGTATGAACTGAATTTTGATAAATTGCTGAATTCAAATACTGATTGCAAGTATTGCAAATGTTTTGGAGGAATTGAAATACAATGAAAGAAAATCCTAAATTCCAAATCCGGACGCCATGAATGCTTCAAACGCCCAGTACCTCAAATGCCTGATAATTTCAGACAAACGTCTTAAGCCAATTCTCGTGAATTACTGGCAGGGTTCCGCCATCTGTGTTGATCAGTTTGTAGTATCCTCCGGTTATGGATTTAGCAACCATAAATGGTCCTTCCCAATTGGAGTTTCTTGCCGAGTGAAGATTGCATTGAACTGCTTTGAGAACCAGTTCCCCTTCACAAAATTTGTTAGGTTTGTTCGTCCGTGCTTTGAATATCTTCTGTTGATTCAGAATTCCTCGTGTGGTGGGATTCCGTGTTTGTGGCACATATGGACACTCGTGCAGGAAGGAATATCCCTCGTAATGTCTATCATGCTTAGCCACATCTTCAACAATGAATCTGTTGATAGGATGATCCACTTGAAGAGATTCTGGACCCAACCATTGGGTGAAATATTGCTGAGGCGAGATTATCCACTCATAGCATTTTGCGATTGCTAAATTGTTTGCGGAGTGAAGCCCTTGAACCAAATAAGCATATTTGAAAACTAACGATATGGGCACATGAGAAGGAATAAGACTTTACTGAGTGCAAAATCTCTTGACGAAAGCGTTTGGGTGTTCCTCAGGCTTTTGTGTAAGTTTTGTCAAGGCTTTGACCTCCTCCAGATACTCGAACGGTGAGGTATCTTCTTTCTCTTCTTCTGAGTCAGAGCTTTCTTCAGCGGAGAGATGTGTAATTGAAGGTGTCAGCGTCACCTTCCCATCATGAATCCATGTGCGTCTAAGAATCATATCATATCCTGAATCTTCTCGGATTATGTAAAACTTGGTCTCAGTGCAGACCAAATTTTCTTTGACTTTGAGGATGACGTAGCCGTACGTGTCTCTGGAAACTCCTTCGTGATCTCTGATTTCCATGGGGGCATGAGTAGCTTCCTGTCGAGTAATGCCAGCGGCTCTGAGAGTTTTCAAAGGGATGATGTTGACTACAGTGCCGACATCAACAAATGCTCTCTTGAACTCGTTTCCTTTGATGTGCACCGTGGTGAGCAGTCCCTAGTCATATATTTCATTTTCCGTTGATGGAGGCTCAGTGAGTGTCTCTTGAATCAACAGATGCTTTCCTGACACGATGTGGTTTAATGCCGCAAACATGTCTTTCCTTTGAGCCTTTGATAAGTATAGCAATTCGCAGACATGCTCGATTAAGGATTGAACTGCTTCTTTGACGAGAGGCTCAGAGATGGTAAAGGTTCGGACTGGAAGGGGGTTTCTATGTACTCCTTCAGTCCCCAGGTTGAGTTCTCCCGATTCTACCTTTTCTCTGAATATGCGTTTCAAATTTTTACAATCACTTGTGGGGTGACTGACGAACCTATGAAAGCGACAGTACCGAGGATTTTCCATGGCCTCTTCAGTTGGTTCCTTCTTGACATATAGCAACTTGATTGCACCGTCTTGAATCTAGGCGTCCAGTAATTTGATAACTTCTTTAATGGAGCAAGGAAAATCAGGTGCTTCTGGATCTTCCGTATGTTGAGGAGGAGCTTGCCCATTATCTTTCTTTTGCGCCTTTGAAGGGGCTGAGGAAGTTTGCTTATGTTGTGGATCAGCTTTCCGTTTGCTTCCTTCCACGACAGCATTTATGGAAGGTTGAAGGTTGTATTTTTTGTTGATCAAACGTCTGTTGCTGCCTCTGGCCTCTCGTGGTTCTTCAGCTTTTGCAGTCTTAGTCCTTTCTAATAGAGCAGGTGCAGTAGTTGCCGACCTCTTGGCTGCTTCATGGAGTTCTGAGAAGGTCTGGAACCTGAGATTCTCCAATAAGGCTCTGTAGCCTGGAATCATTCCGTTGATGTATAAGTCCACAAGTTGCTGCTCTGTGACATTTGGATCATGGCAATCCAAAGCTTGAACTCTGAACTTTTTCACATAATCGTTAGGATGTTCGTTGTTCTTTTGAAACATTCTTCCGAGATCAGAGAGGGTAACTTTCTCTGAAACGAAGAAATACTTCATATAGAAAGCATTAACCATTTCTCCCCAACTGTTGATAGTTCCTAGTGCGATGTTGTTATACCAGGTGCACGCTCTGTCTTTCAAGGATTTTGAAAATTCTTTGAGGCGAACAACATGGTTATGCTCATGTTCACCCAAAGCTTCCAGGAACCGAGAAACATGTTCCCGAGCATTGTCGGTTCCGTCGTACAAAGTAAAGGTTGGAGAGATATAAACTTTTGGAAGAGGAATCATCTGCGTAGCAGCAAGGTATGGAGGCTGGTGACGATGGACATGTGGGGTCTTGTCCTTTCTACGGTTCTCCAAAAGGCGTTCTAAATCTTCCCGAGTGATGAAGTTTGATAATTCTTTCGCCGATGGATCATCCGCATCTTTGCAAACTTCATCATCATCAATTGTATGAATTGGAATTACCTCAGGATCGGCGTCTGAGGATTTTTTCTTTTCTTTTCCTTTTCCTTGGATCTTCCCTGACATTGTATCAGTGAGAGCCTTTAGTTGATTAAATAGCTCCTTCTGTGTTGTAGCCATATCGGTTTGATTCTTTGCAAGAATCTCTTGCACTTTGATGAGATCAACAATGGTAGGTGGTAGATTCCCTCTTACTTCCTCAGGGTGTCGGCCGAACAAAGGATGACCATCCGCGTTGACGTGAGGAGGAGTGACATCCCCACCGTCAGTGTTAGAGGCCGGAATCATTTCCGGGATATCCTCGTTGTTGTTTTTGTTGTTCCTAGTGCCAGCGCCGTTTGCGTTGGAACCTGTGACTAACCCAGACCTAAGACCGGCCATCTTATGAAATTGTGAGATTGCAACCGAGAGAATGATCTCTCACTGTGGTCGCCAATCTGTAGATGGGGCAAAACGATTTGCTGGTTTTCACGGGATTGAGGAGACGACCGTACGGAGGAGACTCCTTGAACCGAGCGAAATTTTCAACCTCACACAGATGCACTGCAAGAAGGGAGTGCTTTGAATTCGAGAGATCAATCTGTAGTACTCCGTCCTAAACCAAGACAATGGCCGTTCCAGAGTAAATTCGGTCACAAGAGAGGATGGGTTGATCTGTAGGAGGGAAGCTGAGAAATGTGTGGAATCAATGGTAATTAAAGATTGTGGGTGTGTTGTGAATTTTGAATAAGATAAGTTCTGAATGATTGAAGTTGCTCAGTTGAGAGTAATTGCTCAATTGATGAGGTGTTGATCTCGTGTTGTCTATGAGACGTGAGATTCTTGTTCTATCTTCAATCACGATTCAGAGACTTATTTATATTGCTGGAATTGTAGACACCATGATCCCATGAAGTGTGACAGTTGATTGATGTATTTTCAAGTGTTGTAGTAATAGTGGTAAAAACTGGGTTCTTTTCGAACTTGTGAAGGTAACTTTTTTTTTTATATTTAAACAAATAAATAAATGAAGGAAATTAATAGTAATGTCAAGATTTAGAAGGATTAAGGCTCAGGATTCACTACCACTCCAAGTTGATTGGTTATAAATAATATTTCATAAATTATTATTAAGCTCTTTTTCTTATTAAATCACTTTTTAATTTAAAAGGTGTCCAAATATTAAGTTGTAATCCTTAAGCATGATTTATCAAAGATTATTCTAAGCATAAAACATCAAACTGATTCACAACTAATTAAGAAAACCATTTTATCCTTTTTTTTATATTTAACCAAGTGAATTAAATAAAGTAAATAATTAAAGAAATTATAAATAAAAATATTACCAATCAAACATGAGTGAATAGATCCTCCATTGCCTCAATCACCAAGAATTTAGCCGCTCATCATGTTGGAAAACCTCTCAAAATATTTCATTGATGCTCAAAAGTGTTTTACAATGAGAGAAAGACAAGAAAATGATGTAAAACAGGATTCTGCGACCCACAGAAAGCGTCCAGAATCAACGACAGAGCTAAAGTGCTGTTGTCGCTGAAGAACTACGACCCACAGATGACAGTCGATGTTACTGTTGATAAACGACTGTCCTGGGGAGTCTGTTCTTCACGTTCTTCCTCCTCGCAGCAGCAGCAGACTCTCTGCAACTTGGATTTTCTTGCTCTGTAGTGCTCTAAACCTCTCCAAATTCTTCCTAAACTACACTAGCTCCCTCTGCTCGACACTAGGGACCTATTTATACACAACAGGTCACTCAAATCCTTGTAATAACTCCAAGAATATCCGGCCATAAAAGAATATTTTCCGATATTTTTTTTCTTTATTTCTCTGATTCGTTACGGATTGTTTCCTGGTTTATATCTTTCACGCATCATCTATGAGTTGTAGGAGAAGTTTCCAGCCAATAGAGTTAACCCATGCACGTCTCTTCCATCCAACAATTCTAAAAATAGGATATCTTCCCTATTTGAGAATATCTTCCCTGTTTTGATTCCCACCGATTATCTAACCAAATTGGACCGAATCCAACACCCATACCAGCTCTTTCTAGGCCCTAGGAACAAACCCATTTAATTTGGGCCATTGAATCTCACTGGAACACCTTCGAATCATCAACCCTAGTTACGGCAGTTCAAGACAATTTTTTCCCGCCAAAACTGTTCTTGATGTTTTCATCACCTGGTGATTATCCAGCCAAATACGATCGAATTAGATGCCCAAAATGTGTTTATTAAGCTATATCACATCTTCCTACCAAGTTTGAGCCATTGAATCGCACCACAACACCTTCATTTTGTCGATTGAAGTTCTGCCAGTTGATGAACCAATTTTTCCCGCCAAAAAATTTATTTGAATTTGAGAAGAAGGTGTTCTGGGGGTGCCCCTTAGTAATTAGGTTGCCCCTTATCCAAAAGCGAGAGTCCGAATAACACTTGTCCTCCGGGTACCAAAATCAACTTTTCGAGCCAAATTTTCCAAAAATGTTTATTTCCTAAAAATACAGAAAAAACACAATATTAGTACAAAAATAGAGTTCCAACAATATTGACATTGAGGACAAATTAGACACAAAAATGTGTCTATCATTGATGGAATCAAAGGATGGGGAAGTGGAAATCGTGTTTGAAACCAGTTGCTCATCGTGCGGAGACTTGGTCGATTTTCCATCCACTACTTTGTTAACTCCTTCAACTGATTGCACGACTTGCTCACATTCCATCGTGTGTATGAACACACGTGCCATAGACCGCCAGACCAAAACCCTAGTTGATATCCCCCCAAGTGACACGATTGATGTCTCGTGAACGTGGAGTCTGCAGGGCAGACGTGTATTTAGTCAGTTGTTGACTTCATGGGACGATGAGTCCATGTATTGCTGAGTCGAACATGATTCTTCAAAATGTTCTGAAACTCATGAATTGAACGTGTCCGTTGAGACAGAGGTGTAATTCTCACGTTGAGGTGAGCAAGTATTGGTCATTCGATGAATTGTTGAATATTGATAGTTGAACCAATATTCCTTGGTTTGAGCAAATACTGCTCATCTGAGCAAGTGTTGCTCGTCTGATGAATTATTGGTAGAGTGGCCGAAATAAAACATTAATTAGAATACTGGTAGTTGAACCGAGTATAATAAAATGGTAATCATGAGATCGTCGTAAAATTATTAGCGTTCGAATATGGAATTATGATCCTTGGACTCAGAAACCCTAATTTGATCAATTGATGACTGAGTGATAGTTTATTGAAATTTAACCATGGAATGAAGGAGGACCGGCTACATGAGACCGCGGGTCGACCATGTAGCGTTCATATGCTCGCGTGAGAAAATACCAAGACCCCTTGAAGAGTTGGTGAAAAGATGATCAAATGTTGGTTCAATCATTTTTCATATAATGCTCGTCTGAGCCTTAGGTGATAAAACTTAATTAATTATGAAGGGTGAGGGCCCGACCAACGGGTCATGGTGCCTTTTTCTAATTTTATAATATTTTTCATGATTTTATGAAAATATCATGAAATCAAGGAATTTTGTTGAAATTAAGGAGTTTCCTTAAAGTGAAATAGTTTCCATGGGATCAAGGAAGCAAATAATATTAAAATAATAAAATAAGGACGTGTGGGGCCGGCTAGGGCATGGCCGGCCGGCTTGGGCCCGGTCCCACAAGTTTCCCTAATTTTATGTAATTTTTGTGTATTATTTTCCATGATTTGAAGTAATTTTTATAATTTGAAATAAATACCATGAAATCAAGGAATTTCATGGGATCAAGGAAACCTTAGAATAATAATAATAAAATAAGGGGCGTTTGGGACCGACCGAGGCATGGCCAGCCGGCTGGGCCAGGTCCCACGCGTTTCCCTAATTTTATATTATATTTTCATGGTTTTGTGAAAATACCATGAGATTAAGGAGTTTTCATGAGATTAGAAAAATAATAATAAAATAATGAGGAACCATGAGGTGTGGGGCCCGCCGGGATCAAGGCATGGCTGGTTGGCCAATAATCACGGCCCCACAATGTTTTTCCAAATTTTATATTATTTCCTTGGTGCGAAGGAAACACCATGAAACTGAGGAGTTTCCTCAAAACGAAGGATATTTGTTCAAATGAAAGGATTTTCATAAGATCAAGGAAAATAACAAAAAATATGATAAAATATAAAAACTGGCGTGGGATTGGCCACGGCACGGCCGGCCGGCCGGTGAGCCCAATCCCCTGGCGCCTTGGTCAATATTTTAATTATTTATTATTTTCCTTCCTATTTTGCATAGGTTCATCGTTTCGTCGTATTTTGAAATACTCGTTCGTGCGGTGATTGTTTTCGAACTTGAGTGGGTTATGATCTAAAGATGTGCTCCGAACATGAAACTTAAACTACTAAGGAATGCAGTATGCAAACCGTGGTTATAAAGTTCATGAGCCGATTCAAATTGAATCGAATCATCTTTGTTTCAATTGTGTCTTCTGTAGTTACATAAGATCGCATAGCAATTGAACAACTCTCTAACTAGTTCATTTGAGTCAATTGAACTAGTTATGGTGAAGAAGAACAAGGTTAATATGAAATGCTCATATGGTTAACCTTTTGGGTTACTATGTTGAACCAACATACACGTACACGTTTGCGCACGGTTTTCACAAACCCAGTAAATGTATATCTCAAGTGTGTGTGACAAGCTAAGTTTTCGATCAAACGGTTGAGAAATATTAGCTTGAATCTAAATCAGGTTTTCATATAACGGTGAATATTGATTGCTTTGTACCTAAGACAAAACCCTGATTTGAGGACTATATAAAGGAAACATCTAGCATTGGGAAAAACTAATCCCCACACGTCTGTGTGATACTAGTGCGCTCGCTAGAGTCGATTCTCCTCTAACCTTTGGTTTTCTTCTCTAAAATCAGGTTAACGACTTAAAGACTTCATTGGGATTGTGAATCCAGACCGATACTACTTTTATCGTAGTTGTGTCATATGATCTTGCATCTTCTATCGTACGAGTACAATCTTATTGATTGGCTTGAGATCGTGAGAGTTCTCCGATAGGCAAGATAAAGAAGTCACAAACATCTCCGTCTCACTATTTGTGATTCCTCGACGTCCTATTGTTTATACAAGTAAGACTACTGAGAGGTGATTGATTAATCTAGGTTGTTCTTCGGGAGTATAAGACCGGATTATCAATTGGTTCCTGTTCACCTTGATTTCATATCATAAGACGGAACAAAAACCTAGGGTTCTTCTGTGGGAGACAGATTTATCCTTTGATAGACTTTTTTGTGTGAGACAGATTTGTTTATTATCAAGTCTGCGATTTCGGGTTGCAGCAACTCTTAGTTGTGGGTGAGATCCGCTAAGGGAATCAAGTGCGCAGTGTCCTGTTGGGATCAGAGGCATAGGGAGTACAACTGTACCTTGAATTACTGGGAGACTGATTGGGGTTCAACTATAGTCCAGTCCGAAGTTAGCTTGGAGTAGGCTAGTGTCTGTAGCGGCTTAATACAGTGTGTATTCAATCTGGACTAGGTACCAGAGTTTTTCTGCATTTGCGGTTTCCTCGTTAACAAAACTTCTGGTGTCTGTGTTATTTCTTTTCCGCATTACATTTTTATATAATTGAAATAATACAGGTTGTGCGTTTGTGATCATCAATTGGAAATCCGACCTTTGGTTGTTGATTGATATTGATTGATCCTTGGACATTGGTCTTTGGTACCTTCCAAGTTATCTCTCTTTGATAAAGACTCGCAGATTTCCATTTGCTTGAGTAAAGATCAAATCGAGAGATTGAGATATAAACTCTTTGATATATCTTTTTACTGATTGAGTCTAACTGTCTAGTTGATTCTCATGAAAAGTATATTGGAGTTTGTCCATACAGATTGCTAAGCGAAATATTGGGTGGTGTTGTTAGACCCCCGCTTTTTTACATAGAGACCCACCTCTACATAGAATAACGGTTGGGCGGTTCTCTAGACATAATTGTTTTTTAGAGGGCTTAACGCCTTCAGGACGTCGACGTTGCGTGTTGTTACCTGACTGTGTAGAGAGACCGTGTATAGATTCAGGCGACTCTCTAGACATAATTCTTTGTTAGAGGGCTTAACGCCTTCAAGACGTCGACGTTGCACGTTGTTCCATGACTATGGACCCTTCAGAACGAATATGATGCTTCAACTATCTCATATATGGATTCTACAAATAGATTAATTCTGTCTTGACACTCATCCACTGAAGTCCTAGAAAATAATCTATTATATCTCATTACTCCATTCCCTGAATTCCCCGACTGGATATATGGATTAGTAATAGATGCACAATTCATAACTATTACTCTGTTTCATGAATCATTCTCCGCTGAATTTCATGAATTAGTAATAATTACTCAATAATCGGGCGTCTGGACTATCACCGAGTAAGCCCCAAGAAAATGGTTCAAGTGTACTCAACGATGATGCACGAATGAGCACCCAAATGCACGAACGAGCATTCAAAAATATGGACAAACGAGGAATCCTACACAAAATAGGAGAGAGAAAATAATAATAAAAACAAAAAGAGGCGCTTAGGGACTGGGCCCGCTGGCCGGTCATGCCGCCGTGGCCGGTCCCCCACGCCTCTTTCTTTATTTTTCTTATTTTATTATTTTCATGATCTCATGAAAACTCCTTCATTCAAGCAACTTTCCTTGTTTGAGCAAAACTCACGGTTTCTCCATATTTTCCTCAAACGATGAAAAATAATAAAAATAGGGGAAAATGTCACGGGACCCAGGCTACCTAGCCGGCACGGTCATCCCCTAGCCATGGCAGGTCCCACACTTTGAAATCCCTTGTTTTCATAATTATTATTTCCCTCATCTCATGAAACTCCTATGTTTGAGCAAAAACCTTGATTTCTTCATATTTTCTCAAACATTGCTCAAACCATGAAAAAGCCAAAAAGTCAAATGGTCACATGACCGACTAGGCTATTCACGAAAAATATTAAAATATTATTATTTTAATATTCTCTTAATATTGATCAAACGAGCAAAGCTCTACTTGCTCATTCGAGCAAAAATCAAGAATATCAGTCAAAGATCAAACTCTTCTGAAAACCCAAAAAATTGCTCAAACGCATACCAGAAAATTCCAAAACTCTCTGGACTGAGACACGGACATTATGGTGACACAAGAATGCTTCCTTGACCGACCAAGGCCGGACCTAAGGCTTGCAAGGAGCCGGTCCCACACATCTTTATAATTCTGACCTAATTTGCTCAATTGCTCATATTTGGTCCAATCTCTTTCCAACCAACTTGAAATTTTCTCAATCGACCGTCAGCTGGTCCCATACCACCAAGGGATGGTTCTATGATCTCTTGGTCAGTCCCTCACTTCTCCATAATTATGTTTTATCACGTAATGCTCAGACGAGCACTATTCTAATAAGTGATTAAACCAGCATTTAATCATCCTTTCACCAACCAGTCAACAAAGGTTTTTGGTGCACGCTCACTCGAGCACTTGGGCGCTACATGGTCGCCCATAATCCCATGTAGCATGTCACTCCTTCACTCAGTGGCCTATTTTCAATAAATCATCAATTGATGAACAATTGATCAAAAATTAGGGTTTCGAAGTGCTCTGCAAATCATGTTTTTGAGAAATTTCAAACATTAATAAATATATATTGACACAACAATCAACATCTGGAAGAATTATATAATATTTGGTAAACTATCAATATTTTAATTAATATTTTATTGGGTCACGTTACCAATAATTCATCGAATGAGCAATACTTGCTCAGTTGCTCGAATATTGATCCAACTGTCAATATTCAGTAATTTATCGAATTGATCAATACTTGCTCAGTTGATCGAACATTGATCTAACTATCAATATTCAGTAATTTACCGTTAAATATTGATTCAACTCAATATTCAACAATTCATCGAATTTACAATATTTGCTCCGACGAGTAATATCAACATCATTCAAGAATCTGACATGTTCAATCCATGAATCACTGAGCATTCGTCAATCATGCTCAATCCAACAAAACTTAGACTCACTCTCTAATCAAGGCAATGACTGACTAATCAAATACACGTCTGCTTTGCAGACTCCACATTCATGAGACATCAATCACGTCACATGGGGGATATCAATTAGGGTTTTGGTCTGGCGGCCTACAGCACGTGTGTTCATCCACGATGAGAAATGTGAGTAAGTCGTGCAAGCGGTTGAGGGTGTTAGTGAAGTAGTGGGTGGACGATTAACCAAGGCTCCACACGACATGGAACTGAATTTACCATGATCTCCAACTTTCCCACTCTTTCACTCAAGAAACCGTCACACATACTGGGATCAATGTGTTCACTATTCTGACAATATATATAAGTCTAAAATCGATGACTGAGAGCAACATCCGTCTACAAACAATTATCTCGATCGAAACTTATTCACATAACTCAGCAGTTCATTAATTTGCACAAAACTAGAACACATCCAGAATCCTTGATCATCATTGATCCCACACAATTCTCAGCTTCCCTCCTACAGATCAACCCATCTCCCTCTTTGTGACCGAGACTCTGGAATGGCCATCGACTTGGTTTAGGCCGGAGTCCTATAGATTGATCTCTCGAACTCAAAGCACTCACGTGCAGTTCATCCGTTTGAGGTTAAGCAGTTTGCTCGGTTGAGGAGTTTCATTCGCACGATCGTTTCTTCACTTTCCTAAAAAACCAGTGAACCGTTTTTCCCCATCTACAGATTGGCGACCACAATGGGAGATTAATCTCTCGGTTGCAATCTCACATTTTCACAAAAATGGTTGATTTTAGGTCAGGTTCAGTTACAATCCTAACACAAACAACGCCAGCACTAGCAACAACGGTGGTACTCCAGAAACTATTCCTGCTTCCAACAACGGCACTGTGATACCACTCCTCTTCAAACCAACAAAAACCATCCTTTCTTCGGCCGGTCTCCTGAGGAAATCAGAGAAAATATACCTACCATAGCTGATCTCATGAAGGTGCAAGAGACTCTCGCCAAAAATCTGATTGACATGGCCACCACTTAGAAAGAGCTGTGCAATTATCTCAAAATTCTCACTGACAAGATGTCAGAGAAAGCTCAGGAGAAAGGAAAAGCCAAAGGATCATCTTCGGTTGCTGATCCTGAAGTCATTCTGATCCATGTAGCAGATGATGATGAAGTGCACAAGGCTACAGATAACCCACCAACACAGGAACCTGCAGACTTCATCACTCGTGAAGACCTGGAACGCTTCATGGAGGATCGAGGAAAAGACAAAACATCATTTGTTCACCGTCATCAACCTCCATATCCTGCTGCTACGCAAAGAATTCCTCTCCCTAAAGGCTACACTTCCCCAGCGTTCACACTATACAACGGAACAGGGAAAGCTCGAGAACACGTCTTTCGATTCTTATAGGCACTAGGAGAGCACGAACACAATCATGTCGTCCGTCTGAAGGAATTCTCAAAATCTCTGACAGACCGAGCATATACCTGGTATAACAACATTGCACCTGGGAGCAGCGCTAGTTTGGGAGATATGGTTAACGCTTTCTACAAGAAATACTTCTTCGTATCAGAGCATATTACTCTCTCTGACTTAGGAAGAATGTCTCAGAAGAACACTGAACATCCAAACGACTATGTGAAGAGGTTCAGAATTCAAGCTTTGGATTGTCATGACCCTAATGTCACTGAACAACAATTGGTGGACTTGTGCATCAACGAGATGATCACAGTCTACAGATCCTTGCTGGAAAATATAAAGTTCCAGACTTTCTCAGAACTCCACGAAGCAGCCAAGCGATCAACAACTACTGCTCCAGCATTTATTAATTGAATATATGCAGGTTACTGTGCTGTTGAAATCACGGGATGACACCCATTTGTTCGGATTGAAAATATACCCATCTTACCTTTAGGGGGAGTATTAGCTTTGTTATTCAAATATCAACAATGGTATTTATTAATTGAATATATGCAGGTTACTGTGCTGTTGAAACTAGGAATCAAGCGTATGTTTAATGAATTCTTGTAATTTGTTTATCCATATGTATTAAGAGTTTCGTCACTAAAATTGACAAAGGGGGAGATTGTTAGAGCATAGCTCGGTTGAACCCACCAACCGTTGGTATGTCAAGTTTGTTTGTCATATTTTAGTGAATCAAAACTCATCTAAGAGTCGCTTGATTATGTAATAGAGATAACTTCGTATAGGTTAGAATAGAAATTCTAGGATTATGAGACATACAAGTATTACTCGAAGACCTGAAGAATGTGAAGAAGTAACGATCTACGACGACGACATCATCCTTCCTCTTGAGGTTAGTAATATTGACTTGAACTGTTTCATTCCTTACGTATCTTTCAAGTCGTTCTATATTGAAAACATAACTGCGAAGTTTTGAATGATTATACTCAAGTAGTGAGACATGATCATAGTATTAGTTAAGGAATTGGAATACGAAGTATAAATGCTTATCTTTTGAACTTCGTATATATGACATCGACATAATCGTATGAATGCTATTGTGATTATGTGTATGGGTAAAGGTGAGGATTTCATCTGAGTAAACAATATTTACATTTGTTTAAAGGAAGTACATTCATGAACTTGTTTTATGAATCGAAAGTGAAATCACTAGGCTTATTGGTATTGTTATTCATCGCATATCTTTGGATTACCAATATGTGTGAGTTAGTAGAACTGATCATAACTTTTTATGTATCTTGGTATAGCTAATCACAGTGCCTGACTTATGGTTCGGTATGAATGGTTTTTATTAATTAGTGTAATCGATCCTAAGTAATCACCTGAGATGGTATGATCAATATTTGTAATTGGTGTGACCAATCCTAGTAATTGGCGTGACCGATCACAAAAGAATTGTGTAATCGATCCTTGTAATTGGTGTAACCGGTCCTAGTAATTGGTGTAACCGATCCTAGTGACTTGTGTAACCGATCACAAGCAATACCATGTGTATATGGTAACCGGTCCCGGTAATTGACGTAACCGATCCTCGTAACTGACGCAACCGATCCTGGTAACTTGTGTGTTCGGTCACAAATAATCCATATTGAGGTATAACCGATCCTAGTGATTGGTAGAACCGATTGAACCCATGATTGTGATTAGATACTTGATCAATCACATAGTTGTCTTGGAATACAGATGAACCAATTCTAAACTTGTTTGGAAGTGTGCTATAATTGATTCCAAGATTGTAAATATGAAAGAGGATTTACATATAAAAGATGTCAACATACTTTGAACACGAACAATAACTTTTATCTTTTATTGTTCAAAGTTATTCATTAATTACTCAAGGAGATCCCGGTCCGAAATAAATTAAGAATCTTTTAATTAAGGTTGTTAGTTTTATATGCTTTAATTACCAACAACTAAATGCATATCTCTAGAGAATAAAAATTAGTAATGTGCATTTACTAATTGGAGATTTTCTATTGAGAGATTCCGTAAAATATTGGACAAAGTATTTCCAGGAATTATGAAAACCGATTTGGGAATTTATTGCATATCTTGAGAATATTCGGTTTTGGAAATTCCTTGGTGTCTAAACATCCTTGGTCTATAAATACCTAAGTTTTTATTTATAGCAAACTATCCTAAGAGCCAGGAAAACTTCATCTTTTTGTTGTTTCTGGGGGAGCCGTCTATCCGGAGAGGAAAGTACCCTAATTAGGCGAAATATCTCACGACCGCTCGTTTAAAGACTTCCGTGGGATCAAGAAACTCCACGAGTACCGTTGGTGGGAAACTAGATAATTGCAGTTCATTAATTTTCGATTGATTTGATTGACTAACGGTTGTTGAACTTTGATTTCACCTAGTTTGTTTATTCTTGAGAATCTTCTCTTATGATATAAGATTCACTCAAACTAGATCGAAGTGTCGACGGGATCTTTAGAACTGTTTGTAGATTTAAAGACATCTTGTGATAATCCATTGTTAACAGTCTTCGTTCTGTGCGTGATTGTGTTGTGCAGGTTTAATTGAAGATTAGAGAAGATTTGAAGAAGAAGAAGAAGATTTCTTATTGGTTTCTCATATCTTTGTGCAGCACAAACCTTGATCTATTGGGATCCAACTAAAATTGGATTTATTCGATTGATTAGTTGTGTGAGATCGGCATCACTTTATAGTTCCATGTTGGATTATATATTGATTGATTGCAAATCTAAACTCTGCTACTTCAGTAGTTGTTGGATAGATTGATCTAACCAAGCAAAGGAGTTTATTAGTTGACACGAAAGAGCCTTTGCATATGACTTGAGATATCTTTATCTGGAAAGAATCAATAGAGTTGTTACCAAACAAATTTGTTGTTCCTTTACTGTTTGGAATACGATCCAAAGGAATTGTTCCAGTGCGTGCACTTATTGAATGTCGGAAGCGCAGGGATAATGAAGAAACTAAGTGAATTAGGTTTAGTTGCTTGGTCTCAACTATACGAAGTTTTGGTTTAGATTTTGTATAGCGGCTTAATTATGAGAGTATTTAATTGTGGACTAGGTCCCGGGTCTTTTTTGCATTTGCAGTTTCCTCGTTACCAAAATCACACTTTGGTTCCTTTTAGTTTTCTATTTCCGTAATTATAATTGTTTATTATAATTAATGTAGATGGGGGAAAACGATTCGTTGGTTTTTTAGGAAAGTGAAGAGACGATCGCTCGGACGAGACTCCTCAACCGAGCAAACTGCTTAACCTCACACAGATGCACTGCACGGGAGTGCTTTGAGTTCGAGAGATCAATTTGTAGGTTTCCGGCCTAAACCAAGTCAATGGTCGTTCCAGAGTCAATTCATCTACAAAGAGGGAGATGGGTTGATCTGTAGGAGGGAATCTGAGAATTGTGTGGGAACGATGATGATCAAGGATTGTGGATGTACTGTGGATTTCTGCAAATTGATGAATAAGTTCGAATGATTGAGAGAGTGTTGCTCACACGATGATTCTTGATTAGACGTTGGATTGTATGTTCAGTATCTGGTGGATTTTTTGTGTCTTGTTCAATCATGGATTCAGAGACTCATTTATACTGTCAAAATAGTGAACACATTGATCCATGTAAGTGTGACGGTTTCTTGAGTGAAAGAGTGGGAAATCATGGTAAAATCAGTTCCACGTCGTGTGGAGAATTGGTTGATCGTCCACCCACTACTTTTCTAACTCCTTCAACCGTTTGCACGACTTACTCACATTGTTCATCGTGGATGAACACACGTGCCGTAGAATGATGATTTCTGGAGCGTTTGTTCGAAACCCTAATTTTTTGATCAATTGTTCGTCAATTGATGAATTGCTGAAAATAGGTCATGAATAAGGGAGGGACCAACCACATGGGATGATGGACGTCCATGTGGTGCCCAAGTGCTCAAGTGAGCGTGCACCAGGTGTTGATGGTGGATTTTAGTTCAGGGCTAAAATTGTAAAACCAAATTTAATGCGCTGACATCCTGCAAAGAGTAAAGCCGTTTGATAAGTGATGAGTACCTCTTCACTTTATTTATTAGAAACAATTCAATAAATACACAGAATTCACCCAGAATGGTGCATGCAGCAACAATCCCAAATACGTGAATTTTAGCATTATTAATTAATGCATGATTTGCCCAGTATTTCCTGTGTTGTTCCTAGCCGAACTCTCATTATTAGCATGGCATGACGACTGAGTGTTCACTCTCAGCAGAGTAACATGAATCTCCAAGTGCCAATTTTGAGACATGCACGAAATACTCGTACAGGCTGCATCACGCTCTGACAAAGAGAATTTCGAATCGACGCGAAACAGCTCAATCAAATGTATTTAATTTCCTTAAAGGAAATCTGGACTGTCCGTATCAGTCTCACAAACAATCAAGGACGCGCAAGTTGGCCACATGATTTAATCAGCCTAGCCAAACCCTAGCAGGAGAAGGCGTTCACCGTGATGACCGCCGGCGGGACAACTTATGCCCCAGCCGGTCGAACACCACGCCATACTTCCTAGCGCACCAAACGCCAGCTCTAAAATAAGGTGGCCGCGCTATTGTGGAAGAAATCTCGATCGAGCATGGACTTTCCAAAACAGTCTTTAAACAATCACGACCGTCCAACTTCGCCACCCTAGTTGGACGGATTAGATCATCCCATGAATCATCAGAGAAACGCTAACGCACACGTTAGCAGGCCCACTTTTCCCTCACCCGATCGGCTTTCTCACCGCAAGGCCATGGAGAAATGAAACGATTGCTCTAACTATGGCAGGTGTGATGCTTCTAATGGTCGCGGGATTTCACTAATATCTTAAATCGATCACAACCATCCAACTTAGACAACCTATTTGGATGGCTTAGATCGCACTTAGGACCGTCAAGAAGGTACACGTAAGTTCACCGTCGACCCAACATGGGTCTTACGTGATCGATCTCCCCAAAGGAGGTCGCGATTTGCCCAAACCGTTTGGCCAAAGTCACGCGTACGTGACTGATTCGAAACCTAATTAGGGTTTGCGGTGATGCATATATATCGTAGTTCGATCATGACCATCCATCTTCGCCAGCCTAAACGGAGGGTGTAGATATAGACTCAAGAGGTCCCAAGGATTCAACGTGATTACCGTGGTCCCACCTTCACGTGTGACCGTCCGGCCTAAGAAGACTAGGGATCGACACCTCGAAACGCATGCCTAAAGGTGGCATGCCACACGGCTTTTAAATTCTTTGCGTCAATGTATTTCTGCCGCAAATCGATCACAACCACTCATCTTTTCCGGTCAAGTTGAGTGTCCTAGATAAAATCTTTGTGGGACCGAGAGGTGTAAACATGCACGGCATGAGGCCGCCTTCACGCATGCCTGATCGGCCCACTCAAAAATAGCTCCCATGCTAGGATTCGATCCAGCCAAAGAGGGATGCTTGCACACCTCCTAAAAACCCTAAAATTCCATCAACGGTCGCAAATATATGCCGTAAACCATCTTGTCCGTCCAAATTTTCCATCTTGGTCGGACAACCTAGGTTAAAGACTAGCCAACCAATAAAGCATCTCGATGATCACTGTCCTCCACTCTGTCCAAGGGTGTGATCGACCGGGGAATGGCTCACCCGTGTGGCCTCCAAACAATCACTCGAAGGTGGTTGGACCGACGTGATGCTGTTTTAAGACGCTTAATCCGCGACTTATTCGGTTAAGCTTTAAAACAATGATGATTCATACATATTGATTGTTTTCGATGCATTACATGCATCGAGCATACACGATATTTCATAAATATTGATTCCTTAAATAACTTAGTTATTTAACTTAATAGCACCGTATGCTATTTCCTGCGGTGGGTCCCACGATCCACTCATTCGAGACATCAAGCATGTCACAAACTGGGGGATACTTACTGGGGTATTGGTCTGGCGGTTTACAGCATGCAGCGTGCAACGCGCCATTACAAGAACGTGTCGGGAAAAGGTGGACGGTTAACAGTGATGAGGGAAGTGGACAAAGGTTTGATCGTGTGATAATCACCACTCTTACACGACCCCACTACTCCATCACTTCACCTCCTCCACTTCCTACGAGATGAGGGTTGCGCTCAACGACTTGTATAAATAGGTCCTTCACCTATTTCCAACCAACACAGAAAAACCAAGTGTTGTTACAGTATCCAGAAAACACCCATAACTGATTGCTTTCATTGTGCAAGCCAGTTCATCATTCTGATACAATTCATAAACAACCAACACCTTCACAATCTCAACACCTTCTTCGCTTCCCTCCCTAAGATCAACCCCTTCTCCTTCACTTTGTGACCGAAGCAAGTCTGGAACGGCCATTTCTTGGTTTAGGCCAGAATTGTATAGATTGATCTCTCGAATCAAAAGCACTCCCGTGAAATGCATTTGTTTAGGGTTTAGATTCATTTCTCATCCACACACACCCAAAATTACCAAAACCAGCAGAAATAGTTTTCACCCATAAACAATTGGCGACCACAGTGGGAGATTAATCTCTCGGTTGTAAAGTCAATTTCTTCAATACCCAATCCCATTTGGATGATTTCAAAAATGGTTGGTCTTAGGACTCCCCCAACGATTTCAAATCCCGGTCGGAGTTTCTCCAATGAAGATACCCCCCTTCCCAATGGTGTAACTGCAAGAATCCCAACATTGATCGAGTTAGCGCGAGTGCAGGAGATTCACACGAAGAACATGGACCTGATCAAAGAAACGATAAATGGCATACTCGATCTCCTCATCAAAATGACATCAGATATGAGCGGTTCTCCTACCACGGAGATTTATGCACTGGGGACTGATCCTCGCAACGATCCTCCTCAAGTCAGTAATTTCACTATGAACCAGAGGCCGTTGGATCAGGAAGCGGTTTCTCTAGTGGAAAGCTTATGCGAACTTTTACACCTCCCGAAGAATCAGCGGGCGGAGACGTTTGCTGCAATCAACCGGATATCCCTGGACGTGCATCTAACTCCTTTACGTCCAGAAGCCTCAAAATCATCAGAGATGTCTGTGAATAATGTTACATTTACAGAGGAAGACATGATGGCGGAAGAAGGTCACAACCGGGCCCTACACGTTACTGCACGCATCAAGGATTCAGAATTCAAGAGGGCCCTCATCGACATGGGAGCGTCTTCCAATGTGATTACTCTTAAAACACTCAGGACGACCAAGGTTCGCCCAAGCAAGATCGTGCGACAGCCTACCACGATGACAGACTTTGAAGGAAACCAAACCAACACATACGGGTATGTCAATGTGAATTTGTCTGTAGGACCTGTCCAATCAAAGCTGAAATTCGAAGTCATGGAAAAGGATCCGGACTACCATATGATACTGGGGAGACCATGGCTTCATGACAATAGGATCGTCCCCTCGACGTATCACCAATGCCTGAAGACTATGCTGGATAAAGAAGTCATTCGTATTCCTGCATCATTATCTCCTTACACACCAATATGTGGAGTTGAATTGTTTGAACCAAGAGAGGCTCCGCGCGAAGAGGAAGACAAAGTTCATTGCATCCCACTCCCCACATGGGCGTCAATCCAGGAAGAGGACCGACTTGCATCATTGAAGGATAAGTCCCATAATGCATCTTTGCTGACAAGGCGTTCCAATTCTTCTTCATCATGTGAAGCTGCGACCCACACTCACACAAAGAGGGAACGAACTTTTGTGGCAAGCCGTGACCAGGAAGGGAAAACCGTATACCAACGCCGATGTTAGCAATTAGCAGGGGAGACTGCTACCCAGTCTCTCCGCCCAATGGAATGCTACAACAACGACGGGCCACAATAAGAAGTATTAGATGCTCTACGACAGCTGCAAGATGGCACCAACTCCACCACTGATGAGATCGAAGTCGTTAACATCGGGAACGAGGAATCTCATAGGCCTATCTCCATCAGCTCAACCCTGTGTATGGATGAACGCACGAAGCTCATAGAACTTCTCAAGGAATACCAGGACATATTCGCCTGGACATATAAAGAAATGCCCGGTTTAGATAAAAAATTGGTCACCCATCATCTACATGTCATACCTGGATCCAAACCGGTCAAACAATCTCCGAGGCAATTCAGACACGAGGTAAAAGAGCAAATCAAGACTGAAATTCAGAAGTTGTTAGCTGCTGGGTTCATCAAACCCATTCATCATCCGACCTGGTCGGATGATGTGGTTCCGGTGAAAAAGAAAAGCGGGCAGATCAGGTGCTGCGTGGATTTCAGAGACTTGAAAAAATGCTTCCCCAAAGACGATTTTCCTCTACCTAACATCGACATGCTAGTAAATGCCACCAGCGGACACGGCATGTTCTCCTTCATGGATGGATGTAGCGGCCACAATCAGATAAGGATGTATGAGCATGACGCAAGTAAGACAGCTTTTCGAACTCCTCTTGGAATTTTTTACTATACTGTAATGCCTTTTGGTTTGAAGAATGCCTGTGCAACGTATCAACGTGCTATTACGGCAATCTTCCATGACATGATGCATAAGCAAGTCGAAGACTACGTGGATGACATAGTAGTCAAATCAAAATCTCGGGACGACCACACAGGAGTCCCACGACAAGTGTTCGAAAGGTGCCGAGAATACAAATTGAAGATGAATCCTTTGAAATGCGCTTTCGGCGTCTCTTCAGGCAAATTTCTGGGATTCCAGGTAACTGCTAAGGGGATCAAAGTGGACCCATCCAAGACTCAATATAGCCTCACGATGCCGCCACCACGAACTTTGAAGGAGCTCCAAAGCTTCATGGGAAAGGTGAACTACATTCGACGTTTTATACCTGGTTTGGCCCAGCTCGTTGCTTCATTCACCCCCTTACTGAAGAAAGGGGCAAGTTTCGTTTGGACTGTAGTACAACAGGAAGCGTTTCGGAAGATTCAACGAATATTTTCATCTCCAGCCATCATGAAGTCTCCCGTACAAGGAAGACCGCTATGTCTCTACACTGCTTTCAGTGATACCGCCGTCGGGTCTTTGATCGCTCAAGAAGATGACGAGGGAATCGAACATCCTATATACTATTTCAGTCGAATATTGAGAGATGCTGAACTCAGATATCCCAAGGCGTAAAAGGCATGCTTGGCCCTAATTCATTCCATTCAGAAGTTTAGACATTACCTGCTATCCAACAAGGTGGTGTTCATATCTAAATCTGATCCTGCGAAGTTTCCGCTTTCAAAACCGGTCCTGATGGGAAGGTCGGCCAAGTGGCTTCTCCAAATGTCAGAGTTAGACATAATGTGTGCATCACCTAGAGCTATCAAAGGACAAGCAGTTGCAGACTTACTAGCAGCATTCCCTGGAGAAGGCACTACTGCACTACGCGAGGACCTTCCTGGAGAATTTCCAGACATCTCCGTCGTCGAAGAAGAAGCGTGGCTATTATATTTTGATGGCTCTGCCACCCCTAGCAATAACACTGGAGGGACTGGCGTAGTCCTAGTGTCTCCAACCGGTGAAGTCTCTTCGCACTCCTTCAAGCTGGACTTTCAATGCACTAACAATTCAGCAGAGTATGAAGCCTTCCTCATAGGGATGTCATTAGCCAAGCAAGCAGGGGCCACACGTCTGGAAATAAGAGGTGACTCTAAGTTACTAGTTAATCAAATGAATGGAGTATATGCGTTGAAGGAGGTAACACTGGTTCCGTACCGATCAGAGGCGCAAAGGTTACTAAAATACTTTGATGACTGTAGATGGTGGATTTTTGACAAAGGGTAGAATTATAAAACTATACTCCAAATTCGGAAATCAGATGAGTATTGAGACTCATGTCTCTCATTAAAGCATGAAATCTCATGTCATAAATGTCTGACTGAGAAGCTGTCTCTCAGAGTACGTGTATATGTGTAGTCTCTCAGCTGAGGCCACAACACATCTCATGAATACTGAGCAATTTCAGTAATTACTCCGGATCCGGAAATCGGCTGTGTATCGAGACTCATGTCTCTGTGCATGAAATCTCATGCCACCTCTGATGGAGAAAGTCTCTTAGAGAAGATGAAGATGTGCAGTCTCTCAGCTGAGGCCACAACACATCTCATACTGTATAGAATCGAAAGATTGGGCGGCTCCTAGACAGCATGTCTGCTAGTATAGAGCGACAACGTCTTCGGAATGTAACCAGATTTTCCCCGACTATGAAAGGGGAATATGACGCTCCAGCAAGTTCATATTTCTCAACCCTCAGATAATTAATGCTCCTAGACAGGAAGCCCTTCTAGTATAAAGCCAACAATTAATTATCTTAAATCGTCTGAATATCCAGCAATATTGTACAAGCCATCGTCTGAATATCCAGCAATATTCTATAAGTCGTCAATTAATCGCCTGAATATTCAACAATATTCTACGATTCCTCGTTATATTTCGTTACTTCAATCTGTGGTTCTTCCCAGCAGAATTCCACAGGTTAGTAATAAATATTCAACGAAACAGGCATCTTGGCATCGAATAAGCCCTGACAAAGTGGTGCAAGTGTAATTAGAAGATAATACACAGACCAGCATTCTGAATGCACGAACGAGCATTTTAAAAATACGAACGAACGAGGAACCTATGAAAAATAGGAAGGGAAAATAATAATAATAAAATATTAAACAAAAGCGCCAGGGGACTAGGCTCACCAGCCAGCCACTCATGTCGTGACTAGTCCCGCGCCCAATTTTATATTTTACCATATTTTTACTATTTTCACGATCTCATGAAAATCCTCTCGTTCGAGCAAATTTCCTTTATTACAAAGAAATTATCTAAATCACATGATTTTATCAAAAAATAATAAAATTAGGGAAAGGTGTCGCAGGACCGAGCACCAGCCGACCATGTCTTGGTCGTGGCCGGTCCCACACCTCACGTCTCCATTATTTTATTATTTCTCTCAAATTATGAAAATTCCTTGATTTTATGAATTTTCCTAAAATCATGAAAATTACCTAATTTCACGTTTTTTATCTAAATCACATGAGTTTATCAAAAAATAATAAAATTAGGGAAAGGTGTCGCGGGACCGCCGGCCGGCCGGTCATGCCTTGGCAGTGGCCAGTCCCACACCTCACGTCCCATTATTTTATTATTCCTTCTCAAATTATGAAAATTCATTGATTTTATGAATTTTTCCTAAAATTACCTAATTTCATGTATTTTCTCTAAAATCATGGAAAATATTAAAAAAATTAGGAAAACTTGTGGGACCGGGCTCTAGCCAGCCGACCATGCCCTAGACGGTCCCACACGCCTATTATTTTATTATTATTTGGTGTTTAGTTTCCTGATTTCATGAAAACTCCCTGATATCAACAAAATATCTTGGTTTTCAACAAATCCCTTTGATTTTATGAAAAATTATCTAAAATCATCAAAATTACATAAAATTGGGAAGAGTGCCTTGGGGCCCGCGCCCATTGGCCGGTCGGCCATGCCACGGCCATTGCCGGTCCCACACTCCCATTTACTATTTTATATTTTAATTCATGTCTCTCATCTCATGGAAGTTCCCTAATTTCGCCAAACTCTCCAGTTTCATGGAATTTCCCTTAAATCAGAGAAAAATACATAAAATCACATAAAACTGGGAAAAGATGTGGGACCGCGTGTCAGCCGGCTGGCCATGCCCTAGCCGTGGCCGGTCCCACACCTTGTGATTCCTTGTTTATTTATTATTTTCATCATCTCATGTATTTTTGCCGGTTTCAGCAAAATCATGGATTTTGCATATTTTCTCCAAATGTTGCTCAAACGTGCATCAGAAAATATCAAAATTCTCAGGAATGAAGCACAGACACTATGGTGACACGGGCACATCCCCTTGACCGACCAAGGGTGACCCTGAGGCTTGAAAACAGCTGGTCCCGCATGTTTTAATGATTTTAACCTAATTTGCTCAATTGCTCATATTAGGTTCGAACTCGTTCCAAACAATTGGAAGTTCGCTCAAACAACCATCTACTGGTCCCACGACCATCAAGAGCCGGTTTCATGACCTCTTGGTCGTCCCCTCATATTTTCTACATAAGGTTTTATGATTTGTTGCTCACACGAGCATTATTTCAGTAAATGATTAAACCAACATTTAATCATTCTTTCACCAACTGGTCCTCAAGAGACTTTGGTATTTTTTGCTCATTCGAGCATCTTGGCGTTATATGGTGAACCCGTCATCCCATGTAGCCGGTCCCGTGTTGATTTGCAATAAAGCATCATTTCGGTAAAATTAGGGTTTTGAATCCAGAGCTCTGCAGAAACGTGATTTTGTGCAGATTCGAACACTCTGATAATTTTTATGTTGATTCCATGATTGATATTCATATTAATTTTGCTCGACCCAGCAGTCAGTAACTTACATTAATATTTTATTTGGTCCAGCTACCAACAATTCATCAAAAGAACAATATTTGCTCGAACTAGCAATTTTCGCTCGAACCGGCAATATTTATTCAATTAGAAGTATTCGCTCAGACTAGCAATATTTGCTCAAATCAAAGAATATTGGTTCAACTACCAATATTCAACAATTTGGCAACACAGTTTTGCTCGTCTTAGCTTATAATGATACCTCGTCTCATCAGACACATTAAATTCATGAGTTTCGAAACATTTTCTAATCATGTTCAACTCCGCTCTATATGGACTCATCGTCCCATAAAGTCAGCAACTGACTCCACAATCACGAGATTTCAATCGTGTCACATGGGGGGATATTAACTAGGGTTTTGGTATGGTGGTCTACGGCACGTGTGTTCACCCACGACGAGAATGTGAGCAAGACGTGCAATCAGTTGGAAGAGTCGTCAAAGTAGTGGGTGGAAGGTTAACCAAGTCTCTGCACGATGATTAATTGGTTTTAACACGATTTCTCCATTTCCCACTCTCTGATTCCAGCAACTGTAACACTTCATGGGATCATGGTGTTTTCAACTCCGGCATTATAAAATGTCTATGAATCCTGATTGAAGAAGAAAGGTTTTTCGAACAATCGAACAACATTCGCCAAAACGAGCAATTTCTCATCAAAGTTCATACAGATAATCTTTCGTCTACACGAACTCACAGAAATTACTCTCAATTGAGCAAAATTAAATCATTCAGAGCATTTTCACGCTGAATTCACAACACACCTACAATCTCAGATCACTATTGATCTCACGCATTTCTCAGCTTCCCTCCTACAAATCAACCCATCCTCTCTTGTGACCGAATTGACTCTGGAACGACCATTGTTCTTGGTTTAGGACGGGGTCTTACAGATTGATCTCTCGAACTAAAAGCACTCCCTTCTTGCAATGCATCTGTATGAGATTCAACATTTCGCTCGGTTCAAAGAGTCTCCACACGGTCGACTCTTCAATTCCGTAAAAACCAGCAAATCGTTTTTCCCCACTCATAGATTGGCGACCACAGTGGGAGGTTAATCTCTCGGTTACAATCTCACGATTTCACAAGATGGCTGGTCTTAGGTCTGTGTTAGTTACAGGTTCCAGCACAAACGACGCTAGTACTAGCAACAACAACAATGACAATCAGAATATCCCGGAAACGATTCCGGCCTCCAACACTGATGGTGGTGACATTACTCCTCCTCACGCTGAAGGTCATCTCCTATTCGGTCGACACCCTGAAGAAGTCAGAGGAAATCCACCACATACCATTGCTGATCTTATCAAAGTGCAGGAGACTCTCGCAAAGAATCAGACTGACATGGATGTTACACAGAAAGAGTTGTGTAATTATCTCAAAACTCTTACTGATAAGATGAGAGAGAAGACTCAAGAAAAGGGAAAAGAGAAGGAGAAATCCTCAGATGTTGCTGATCTTGAAGTAATCCCAATCCATACAGTGGGTGATGATGAAACTGGCAAAGTTGCAGATTCGTCAGCAAAGGAACCATCAAATTTTATTACTCGGGAAGACGTGGAGCGCCTTCTGGAGAACCGTGGAAAAAACAATACATCACATGTCCATCGTCACCAACCTCCTTATCCTGCCGCTACGCAGAGGATTCCCCTTCCAAAAGGTTACATTTCTCCAACTTTTACTCTGTATGACGGAACTGGCAATGCTCGAGAACATGTCTCTCGTTTCCTCGAAGCCTTGGGAGAGCATGAACATAACCATGTTGTTCGCCTCAAGGAGTTTTCAAAATCCTTGAAAGGAAGAGCATACACCTGGTACAAAAACATCGCACCAGGGACTATCAACAATTGGGGAGAAATGATCAACGCCTTCTGCAGGAAGTACTTTTTCGTGTCAGAGCAAGTCACTCTCTCTGATCTTGGAAGAATGTTCCAGAGGGTCAGTGAAAATCCCAATGATTACGTGAAAATATTCAGAGTCCAGGCCCTGGACTGTCATGACCCAAATGTCACAGAGCAGCAGCTGGTAGATTTGTGTATCAACGGCATGCTCCCGGTTTACAGAGCTCTATTGGAGAATCTTCGATTCCAGACTTTCTCAGAGCTTCACGAAGCCGCGAAGAGATCAGCAACCACTGCACCTGCCCTGTTAGAAAGAGCAAAGTCCACAAAGACTGAGGAATCACGTGAAACTCGAGGAAGCAGACGCCTGATCAACAAGCAGTACAACCTGCAGCCCTCTGCAAACGCTGTTGAAGGGAGCAAGCGCAAGGCAGAATCCCCGAACAAACATATTGCAGCTCCTCCAAAGACGCAAAAGAAGGACAAGCCAGAGACACGGGCTCCTGGCCACCGCACAGAAGCTCCTGATGATGCACCTGATTTTCCTCTCCCCATTGGAGAAATGTTCGAACTATTAGACGCCTGGATCCAAGATGGTGCAATCAAATTGCCATATGTCAGGAGAGACCAACTGAGGAAGACATGGAAAATCCTCGTTACTGTCGATTCCACAGGTTCGTAAATCACCCCACAAGTAGCTGTAAAGTTTTGAAATGCATATTCAGAGAAAAAATTGATTCTGGAGAACTTAACCTTGGAGCCAAAGGAGTACACAAAGATCCTCTTCCTATCAGGACTTTCTCCATTTCTGAAGCACCAGTCAAGGAAGCGGTTTAGTCATTGATAGAGCATGTCTGTGAATTGCTCTATCTGTCAAAAGCACAAAGGGGAGACATGTTCACATCTTTGAACCACATAGTGACTGGGAAACGCCTATTGATTCCAGAAGTACCTCCTGAACCTTCAGCCAGCGACAAAGAAATGTATGACTGGGGACTGCTCACCACCGTGCATATTAAAGGAAATGAGTTCAAAAGAGCATTCGTTGATGTCGGCACCGCCGTCAACATCATCCCTTTGAAAATTCTCAGAGATGCTGGCATTACTCGACAAGAGGCTACTCATGCTCCCATAGCAATCAGGTACCACGAAGGAATATCCAGAGATGCATACGGCTTCATCATTCTCAAAGTCACAGAGAATTTGGTCTGCACTGAGACCAAGTTTTACGTAATTCGAGAAGATCCTGGATATGATATGATCCTTGGAAGAACTTGGATTCATGCTTGAAGGGTAATTTCAAATCTTTCAACACGCTCTGTCGTTGACAAAGACTCCAAGTTGGAAGAGGAAACAGAGGACACCCCACCGTTCGAGCATCTGGAAGAAGTAAAAACCTTGATGGGACTTACGCAAGAACCTGGGAAAAATCCACATACCTTTGTCAAAAGGTTTCGATCTCAGGTAAGTCTTATTCCTTTTCGTGCTCCAATATTACCAATGTTAAAATATGATGCTTTGATTCAAGGACTTCTCCCTACAAACGATTTAGCAATTACCAAAAGTTATGAATGGACAACTTCACCCCGCAAATATTGTACACAATGGTTGGGTTCAGAGATTCTCCAAGTCGGTCATTCTATCAAGAGGTTTATTGCTGAAGACCTGGCTAAGCACGACAGACAGTATGCTGGGTACCCTCCTCTACATGAGTGCCCATACGTGCCACAACCATGGAATCAGCAAAAGATATTCAAGGCGCGAACTACTAAGCCGAACAAATTCGAGGAAGGGAATTTGGTTCTCAAAGCGGCTAAACGAGATCTCTACTCCGCAAGGATCTCCAATTGGGAAGGACCATTTATGGTTGTTAAGTCCATAACTGGAGGATACTACAAATTGGTCAACACGGATGGCAGAACCCTTCCAGTAGTTCACGAGAATTGGATTAAAGTGTTTGTCTGAAATTATTGGGTATTTAAGGTACTGAGCGTTTGAGCACTCATGATGTCTGGATTTGGCATTTAGGATTTTCTTTCATTGTATTTCAATTCCTCCAAAACGTTTGCAATACTTTCAATCAGTATTTGAATTCAGCAATTTATCAAAAATTCAGTTCACTTTACTTAAAGGAAAATCTCAATCAAATCCAAAAGAAAATCCTTAACCATCTAGCAATCCAAAACCAGTTAATATCAAAACCCAAATGAAAACCTCACATCTCTCAGAAGTTCAGAAATTCATGGGATTATGGAAAGGAAAATAAAGAAAACCATCAAAGAAAGATTTCTGCTCCTCTGCCTCCTCCAAGACTTTCAGAGCCGCATTTTCCACCCCCAACTTCCTAGTTAGATCAGCAACTTCATTCATCTTCTTCAACACGGCATCACTGGTAGGGAAGGGAACATCGCTATTTACTGCTTTCCTGATAACTTCAAGTCTTTGACGGAGTCACTTCAGATTGAAGCCAAGATCTTCAGTATTCTTCAAGTTGTATTCCCAATCAAAGAGTACATCTTGAGTAACATCATTTCTGGCAGTAATCCGGATATCATCTATGACACGCAAGATAGCCTCCACTTGTTTCGTCAGAAAATAACTGCGTTCTGGATCCCGAGTGACAACAATGTGTCCATACATTTCCCACAGTTCCTTGTACATAGCAGCATATCTGATAGGAACGCTAAATCCTCCAACAAGCTGGTGATACGGGAGTCACTCACCAAATTAAGGATCAAAGGAAATCCCTGCAGTCGGATAATCATGCACTATCATCTGGTTCTCAACTACTGGAGCAGCATCGGTGATCATAGAGACAATTTCAGAAGAAGTAGCTTCCGCTATTTCGGGTTCGGGTTCCACCGTCTGAGGCACAATTAGAGTTTCTTCTACCTCCACGGCATCAACAACCAGCGCTTCATCATCTTGAGGCACAAATATGGAAGTCTTGTCACCCAAAACTCCTGGATTTCCCAAATTATCATTACTGGATTCATAATTCCCAACTTCGTTATTCGGCACCTAATGCGAAGATTACATGGGATTAGAATGATTCAAGGATGGAAATCCAATACAATTATAAAATTAAGAAAGTAAGTGAACTAACATCATCTAAGTTCTTTATCATGCATCTAAGACGTGTACAAGTAGCATCAAAGTCATGAAACACGTTTTCAAAGAAACTCAGCTGAAGAAATTTTACACTGCCCTGTGTTCAATGACGAACTGGGAGCAATTGGTATGGAGTCTAGAGTTGGGTCATATACCATTCTCTTCGTATGGAAGTCCTCTAAAACGTGTCAAATTTCATGGAAATTTGGTGAACGAGCTAGGAGTTGTGGTCAAAACATCGGGCAACATGCAATCTAAAAAAAGTTCTGAAAGTCTCCTGGAAGTTTACTATTTCGTCTTTTTCAGGTCCTAAACGTGCTCAAAACTTAAAAATATTCGTTCCTAAAGCTTGGAAATTTCATGGGATTGAGGATACATATGCAGATATTGAAAATCCGACTCCAGATGAAGATTTTACGGCGTTTTTGGTAAAAAACTGGGTTCTGAATTTTCTGACGACGAAGTTCGACCAAGTTTTTTCATATATACACATAGATTCTAATTCATTCATTCATTCAAAAATCAGCACTTTCATACTTCTATGAAGAGGGTACAGGGTATATACTTACTTTGGAGGTCTCTGAAGTACTCGAGGAATTATGATCGTCCGTATTAACGACAAGGGGTTCATTACTTCTATTTGGCTCCGAATCTTTGGAAGCGCCTTCATCTATATTCTCAGAGGAAGGTTGAACATCAGCACTTTCCGCCTCCATGATGACATCCTCCTGGACATATTATCAAGTAATTAGCATCTTCACATGAAACTTTTATGTCCGATGGTAAAGGAAATTACTCACGGAGACTTCTTCTTCAACGCTCAAATCAGAAGTCGTCTGCCCAGCAGCAGAGAATCGAAGACCGTCAGTACTAGACGGAGCAAAGTCCTGTAACCAAATAACAAATATTGGTTTTGAGATCCTGATAATGCGGATGGAAGAAGTCACAGCGGAAAAATATCAACAACTCACCAAAAAGGCGACTGGGGACTTTATGGTGTTGGGCAACAACTTGCAATTCTTTCTCCTGCCTTCTCCACCATGGGCAATTGCCTCCGCCTCTGAGAAATTCACTTCAATTCGAGGTCTCACAACACGACCCTCCTGCAAAAGAAATTGATGTAGTAATTAAAGACGATTATACGAGTTGTATGAGGAATATGCAAAAGAATACATACCGGTGAACCTCCTGGAGATGTCTTTCGTTTATCACCACCAGAAATATTCCTTAGTCTGGGACGAGAGGCACTCATCTCAGAAGAAGGGGGATCCTTCACTAAAGGTTGGGAGGCCGTCACATAATCATTAAGACGCTCAAGCTGCTGATCCCAGAATTCCATGTAACCTGGAGTCACGTACGTGGTTCGATCAATACAAGGGAACCAATAAGAGCTCCCTTCATCATGTGTGTGATCTAAACAAGTCTTAAGTTGTTCCACTGATGGTCTTCTCCTTCTGAAGGTTGGAACACATTGGTCCATACCCATCTGACGGGCGGTTCTGTCAATATTATACTCCTCCACCGAAAAATCTCCATACGTTGCTGATATTATGTGACCGAGAGTACAACTCAGCATGAAAGATCTTTCTCCATCACTCAAATCAACACCGGATTTCAAATACTTACTTTCTCCAGCATTGAAAGTCTTCAATTGAGAAACGTGAGGAGGAACCACCACCCAAGGACGGAAGTTAAACTCAGACTCGTCATCTAATTTGTCGATGAAGCATGTCTTGGACTGAATTTGCTTCGTAGACCAGCGCATAATCCTAGCGTTGTCTTTCTCATGGAAGATACGTCGAGCATCAGCAGAGTTCAGACTTTGTAAGACACTACGGGGAATGGGTGCATAGTTTCCGAAACGCTCCCACATCAGAGCTTGTAGGAACATCGTATTGGCGTAGCATTCAATCTTCATGAAACCGTTCGAAACACTGGAGTCTTCGACTAAAGATTCCAGGTTAGAATATAAAGAACCCAAGAATAAGCTACCAAGCGGAAGTTGTTCACCTTGAGCCAGTTTAATAGCGAAAGGAATTACAAACGGCTTCAACAAAGTACTAGCATCTTCAAACACATCTCTGGAAAGCCATAAGCACAAGAAAGCAGCAATAGACAACATATCGTTGGGTTCATCAAGAGGGGAGTCTCGTGGCCACCAATATGTCAACCAATGAGCGTAACGACCTTTACCACAAACCTTGTTGATTCTCTCCATATGAGCTGTTAAAGTTTTGGAAACTACTTTCTCTTCCGCCGTCCAAAGTTCTTCAGGAAAGTTACCTGTAACTGGAAGATCCAACAAAGCAACTACATCTTCCAAGGTAATAGTGAACTCTCCCCAGCTGCATATAAACGCATGAGTTGGGATGCACCAGCGAGTAAGAAGATCTACAATACCTCGTGTGTCATGAAAGATATACAAATCTCCAGATGTTTGAACGGCCCTGGTAATTTGTGCTCTATCCAGCATAGCTCTAACACGAGGAAATCCCAGCATGTGTCTAGATCATCCCGAGAACTTCTCTAAAGGGCGTCGAGAAAGCTTGAATTCAATCATTGAATCCTGGAATAATCCTCGTTCAAGACAAAACCGAATAGCAGCACGAGGAGTCACCAATTTCTTTTGAGTGACCGTCCTGGGATTGATTAGAAGGCGATATACCGAGGACTTGAGACAATTTTCGGGCTCCTGAACCTCAAAGAAAGCGTCATCTATGTTTGGGACATTCTTGACTCCAGGTGTTTCGTCTTCCTCACCAACGGAAGTCTCATCCGTGCATGTTTCCTCTATGGAGATATCATCATCTGCACCCCTTTCATCTCTGGAAGCGTCATTGGCTGGAGAATCAGATATCCTCGCAAAGCTGCTGTGAAATCCACACAATGTTTCAGTCATCCGCGAATTCAATAAGATGATGGAATCATGCAAATTAAAACGCCGGTGTCTACAAACGGTAAATCTTGAACTCTTACCTCTTTCAATTTCACTAACAATAGTGGTTGCAATACAAGAGTTAACACACGAAATCAATTTGTTCCTTGAAACCTGCAATAACGAACAACACTTCATTAGTTCATGGAAAATGATTTTCTCATAAAATCATGTACATAATTTTCATAATGTGAACATTCACAAAACTGAACTATGATATTTACAATAAGACATGACTTCATCACAAATAAGTTGTATAGTTTGAAGGTTACTCAAAACCCATGTCTTGATTTTACAAAACAATAATTAATGCAATTTGTTCATATAAATTTTCAGAATTAATTTAATAAGAACAAATCCATGTGAATAAAATACGTCATCATGTTTCACATAAAATATGTCACGGCTACATGTAAAAAAAAATCTATTTTCCTTCGTATTAGTGTTTTATTAAAAACGAAGGTTTATGATAGTTTTGTGAAAGCTCACACCTATTGTGATAAAATACTAACTCTCATGACATCTCATAAATAAAGTTTTATCACTGGACATAAGTTTACATACATAAAAATATATATGTATATTTTCCTCGAATCAACATTATCCTTTAAAACGGAGTTTATTTCGGTTTTATGAAAGCTCACATCTATTAAGGTAAAATCTTGGTTCACATGAAAGCTCATGCACTAATTTTTATCACTGGACCTAAGTCCACACATATAAAAAAATCTCTCATAAATCAGGGATTTTTATTAGTTTTCAAAACTAACGATCGAACAAACATACGTTTGATAAAACAAGGGTTTTCTACAAAACCCACATCAACATATACACATGTATAGGATTTTGATATTGTGAAAGCATGAAACACTCATGGAATCATCAAACATCTAAAAAAAAAATTGGACGCACCTGGTCGGCGCCGGCCGGAAGTTGGTCGGATGGTGCTAGCTCCGGTCGGACAGACGGTGACGCTCCGGTGAAAACCCTTCCTGCTCCTGTCAAGCTCGGACGTGAAGGTGATGAAGAGGATGGTGGTCGTGGGAAGGAGAATAAAAAAAAAGAATTAATCCCTTTTATACCTAATTTTATTTCCAAAACCTAATTCCATAAGGATTTCCCTTTTGGGCCCGACCCGTGAATCCTAAACCAACCAAGGTTCCACCATCGAACCAGCGGTTCTACATGGTTTTATTTTCACTGGATGACGCTCTATTATGCCATAGAGATTTCCGCTCAAACCATGGTTTGCTCATTCAGTCGAAATCCGGTATATCTTATCTTATGACTAAGTTCAATTACTTATTTTTATTTATACCTGGAAAATCACCATTAAATGCTGACTGAGGAACATGAATGTTCCTCACTAAGAAGGGGACTTAATGTAGATGGTGGATTTTCGACAAAAGGTAGAATTGTAAAACTATACTCCAAATTCAGCAACCGGATGAGTATTGAGACTCATGTCTCTCATTAAAGCATGAAAGCTCATGTCATAAATCTCTGACTGAGAAGGCTGTCTCTCAGAGTACGTGTAGATGTGTAGTCTCTCAGCTGAGGCCACAGCATATCTCATGAATACTGAGCAATTTCATTAATTACTCCGGATCCAGCAATCAGATGAGTACCGAGACTCATGTCTCTGTGCATGAAAGCTCATGCCACCTCTGATGGAGAAAGTCTCTCAGAGAAGATGAAGATGTGCAGTCTCTCAGCTGAGGCCACAACACATCTCATATTGTATAAACTCGAAAGATTGGGCGGATCCTAGACAGCATGTCTGCTAGTATAGAGCGACAACTTCTTCGGGATGTAACCAGATTTTCCCCGATTATGCAAGGGGAATATGACGCTCCATCAAGTTCATATTTCTCAACCCTCAGATAATTAATGCTCCTAGACATGAAGCCCTTCTAGTATAAAGCCAGCAATTAATTATTTTAAATCGTTTGAATATCCAGCAATATTCTACGAGCCGTCGTCTGAATATCCAGCAATATTCTACGAGTCGTCAATTAATCCCCTGAATATTCAGCAATATTCTACGATTCCTCAATATATTTCGTTACTTCAATCTGTGGTTCTTCCCAGCAGAATTCCACAGGTTAGTAATAAATATTCAACGAAACAGGCATCTGGGCATCGATTAAGCCCTGACAAAATGGTGCAAGTGTAATTAGCAGATAATACACATACCAGCATTCTGAATGCACGAACAAGCATTTTAAAAATACGAACGAACGAGGAACCTATGCAAAATAGGAAGGGAAAATAATAATAATAAAATATTAAACAAAAGCGCCAGGGGACTAGGCTCACCAGCCGACCATTCATGCCGTGACTAGTCCCGCGCCCAATTTTATATTTTACCATATTTTTACTATTTTCACGATCTCATGAAAATCCTCTCGTTCGAGCAATTTTCCTTTATTTCAAAGAAATTATCTTTTTTTTTTCTTCTTCTTCTCTGCACCAGCCTTGAACCCGTGACTTCATGGTTATGTGGTATGATCCACACTACTGAAGACGCGGAGGCGTGATAATTTCAAAGAAATTATCTAAATCACATGATTTTATCAAAAAATAATAAAATTAGGGAAAGGTGTCGCGGGACTGAGCACCAGCCAGCCATGTCTTAGCCATGGCCGGTCCCACACCTCACGTCTCCATTATTTTATTATTTCTCTCAAATTATGAAAATTCCTTGATTTTATGAATTTTCCTAAAATCATCAAAATTACATAAAATTGGGAAGAGTGCCTTGGGGCCCGCGTTCATTGGCCGTCCGGCCATGCCACGGCCATTGCCGGTCCCACACTCCCATTCCCTATTTTATATTTTAATTTATGTCTCTCACCTCATGGAAGTTCCCTAATTTCTCCAAACTCTCCAGTTTCATGGAATTTCCCTTAAATCAGAGAAAAATACATAAAATCACATAAAACTGGGCAAAAGATGTGGGACCGCGTGTCAGCCGGCCGGCCATTCCCTAGACGTGGCCGGTCCCACACCTTGTGATTCCTTTTTTATTTATTATTTTCATCATCTCATATATTTTTTCCGGTTTCAGCAAAACCATGGATTTTGCATATTTTTTCCAAATGTTGCTCAAACGTGCATCAGAAAATATCAAAATTCTCAGGACTGAAGCACGGGCACATCCCCTTGACCGACCAAGGGTTACCCTGAGGCTTGCAAACAGCTGGTCTCGCATGTTTTAATGATTTTAACCTAATTTGCTCAGTTGCTCATATTAGGTTCGAACTTTTTCCAAACAGTTAGAAGTTCGCTCAAACGACCATCTACTGGTCCCACGACCATCAAGAGCCGGTCTCATGACCTCTTGGTCGGCCCATCATATTTTCTACATCAGGTTTTATGATTTGTTGCTCACACGAGCATTATTTCAGTAAATGATTAAACCAGCATTTAATCATTCTTTCACCAACTGGTCCTCAAGAGACCTTGGTATTTTTTGCTCATTCGAGCATATGGGCGTTATATGGTGAACCCGTCATTCCATGTAGCCGGTCCCGTGTTGATTTGCGATAAATCATCATTTCGGTAAAATTAGGGTTTTGAATCCAGAGTTCTGCAGAAACGTGATTTTGTGCAGATTCGAACACTCTGATAATTTTATGTTGATTCCATGATTGATATTCATATTAATTTTGCTCGACCCAGCAGTCAGTAACTTACATTAATATTTTATTTGGTCCAGCTACCAATAATTCATCAAAAGAACAATATTTGCTCGAACTAGCAATTTTCGCTCGAACCGGCAATATTTATTCAATTAGCAATATTCGCTCAGACTAGCAATATTTTCTTAAATCAAAGAATATTGGTTCAACTACCAATATTCACCAATTTGGCAACACAGTTTTGCTCGTCTTAGCTTATAATGATACCTTGTCTCAGCAGACACATTAAATTCATGAGTTTCGAAACATTTGCTAATCATGTTCAACTCCGCTCTACATGGACTCATCGTCCCATAAAGTCAGCAACTGACTCCACAATCACGAGATTTCAATCGTGTCACATGGGGGGATATTAACTAGGGTTTTGGTATGGCGGTCTACGGCACGTGTGTTCACCCACGACGAGAATGTGAGCAAGTCGCGCAATCAGTTGGAAGAGTCAGCAAAGTAGTGGGTGGAAGGTTAACCAAGTCTCCGCACGATGAGTAATTGGTTTTAACACGATTTCCCCATTTCCCACTCTCTGATTCCAGCAACTGTCACACTTCATGGGATCATGGTGTTTTCAACTCCGGCATTATAAAATGTCTCTGAATCCTGATTGAAGAAGAGAGGTTTTTCGAACAATCGAACAACATTCGCCAAAACGAGCAATTTCTCATCAAAGTTCATATAGACAATCTTTCGTCTGCACGAACTCACAGAAATTACTCTCAATTGAGCAAAATTCAATCATTCAGAGAATTTTCACGCTGAATTCACAACACACCTACAATCTCAGATCACCATTGATCTCACGCACTTCTCAGCTTCCCTCCTTCAGATCAATACATCCTCTCTTGTGACCGAATTGACTCTAGAACAGCCATTGTTCTTGGTTTAGGCCGGGGTCTTACAGATTGATCTCTCGAACTTAAAGCACTCCCTTCTTGCAGTGCATCTTTGTGAGGTTCAACATTTCGCTCGGTTCAAGGAGTCTCCACACGGTCGACTCTTCCATTCCTTAAAAACCAGCAAATCATTTTTCCCCACTCACACTGACGCAACCATAACCCATGTGGGTCACAACAACAACAAACATGCCGATTGTTTAGCCACGCTGGCATCCAAATTGCAGTTCGAAGGTTTAGAGGAAACCTTGACGGTGAAGAGGAGAACGGTAGAATCAACGTGGCTTTCACAATGCAAAGACACTGGAACCTGCGATTGGCGAACTCCGATCATTCAGGAGCTCATGAGCTCTCTACCTCTAGGAAAGGTCAGTCTCAAAACCTTGTAGAACTTCTTCATGCTTCATGGTATGTTATATCATCGAAACCCGGATTGTTCCTTATCAATATGTCTCGGAGATGAAGAAGCTCAGCTGCATCTTAACCGCGTTCACGATGAAATTTGCAGACAACGTTGGTGGTAACGCTCTATCGTCGTATTCAACGCCTGGGATATTACTGGCCAGAAATGGAAGCTCAATCTCGTTTACTTCAAAAGTCTTGCTCTAATTGTCAAATGTCGCCGCATCAATTGGAGGTTTTCAGCGTGAGTCATGCTGGGGACTGGAGAGAACCGTACATTAGCTATCTTCGCGATGGAGTAACTTCTGCTAATCAAAAGGATGCTATCAAGATGAAGCAAAAGGCAAAGCGATTCGTATTTCATGAAGGGATTCTGTATCGCAAAAGTTTTGGAGGCAATCTGTTACGGTGCCTAGCCGAGTTAGAGATCCCAATTACGTTGAAAGAAACGCATTAAGGGGAACATCAAGGGAAGAGGAAACTGTTTCTCCAAATACACGAGAAATACTATTGGCCGACCATGGAGGATAATGCAGCTGCATTTGTTCAAAGCTGCCACAAATGTCAAATTCATGGGAACCTCGTTCACGCACCTTCCGCCCCTTTACACTCGATAATCAGTCCATGGCCATTTTATAGCTGGGGACTTGACATTATTGGAAAGATCAATCCGCCGTCATCAAAGCAGCACGAGTACATCATAATTGCGACAGAATATGTTACCAAATGGGTTGAAGCCATTCCTCTACGAGGGACTACAGGAGCAAGGATTGCGGCTTTCATTAAAGAGTACATCATTTGTCGGTTTGGCGTGCCTAAACATATCATCACAGATAACGACACTCCCTTCGCCAACAAACAAGTACGAGAGTTTCTTGAGGGATACGAAATTAAACAAGTCTTCTCTATCATTTATTACCCCCAGGGAAACGGACAAGCTGAGAGCACCAACAAAACACTAATTCGGATTCTCAGTCGAACAGTGCATGACAATCCCATAGAATGGCACGAATAGGTACTGATGGCGCTATGGGCGTATCGAACAGAACCTAGAAGTTCTATTGGAGTTTCTCCATATTCGCTTGTTTACGGCGTAGACACGATCCTCCCAGCAGAAATCAAGATCCCGTCGACCAGGATTGCAGCAGCAAGTGGGGTCCACTGGAATGAAGCTGAAGCATTGAGCTCCAGAATCGCCGAGTTAGACACTCTAGACTCGAGAAGAGGTAAAGCAGAGGAACATTCCCAGGTGTACAGAAATAGGATCTCTAGGGCATATGACAAGACTGTAAGGCCGTGTGTTTTTAAAGAAGGAGATTTGGTCTTAAAGACGGCCAAGCACATTCAGCAAGACATGTCTGCTCCAAAGTTCTCTCCAAAATAGGAAGGTCCCTATGTGATTACCAAGGATTACAGTACCGGCTACTACAATATCATTAAGGTGGATGGAGGCAAGTTATAAGTAGTCATCAACGGAAATGGCTCAAGGCATATTATACTTGATCATTGTCCTACCGTTGTATCATGACATTGCAATACAAGCATTCTTTTTTCATTACACATCTGAATTATCAATTTATTCAAAAATTTAATGAAAACTCCTTCCACCTACCAAAAAAAAAAACCAATGCAATTCATTTCTCAAGAGTGTTCAAAAAAAAAAAGATGACATGAGCGCCATTGACAATAAGAGAATGCAGCCTAGAAGAGGTCATCCAGCAGATTATAGTTCATTGAGAGAATCATCTTCAACCTAGTTTGGTATCTCTCTGTCCTATTCTTCAACTTTTGGACTGCCTGCTCCACCTTCTCTGATTCCGCAGCCAGAGCCTTCTCTTCCTCCAAGATAGCTTTCGCAGCAGGAACTACATTCACGAGGATACCAGCTCGATCAACCTTGATAATATCAAGATGCTGCCGCAACCAGCCCACGTTGAACTCCATGGATTCGCAGGTAGACACCATGTTCTCCCACTTTTCGAGGTTTGATTCAGTAACGTTGCAGATAAAGATATTCTCCATCTCATCAATCATGGGAAGAAGGCAATTTACCGTGGTAACCAAAGCAGATGAACAGTGTCGAACTACTTTCCTGGTTCCAATATGGCCATACTTTTTCCATACTTTTGTGTAAAGGCACAAACTCCTTCCGCACTAAGAATTCACCGACAGTTCGGTAACTGGAAGATAGACATCTCATGTGGATATCGAATGAAAGGCTTGCGTTGGGATATTCATGAGATGAGATATCCATATCAGCATCTTCAAGATCCGCGGGGGTAGGCGTGTTTGAGTTTGTGTTGATGGTGGATTTTCATTTAAGGCTAAAATTGTAAAAGCCAAAATTATGCGCTAACATCCTGCAAAGGATAAAGCCACTGATAAAGTGGAGATTCCTTCTTCACGATAAAACTTATAACATTACCAATTAATGCATGACCAACCTTGTATTTCCTGTACTACTCCATTCTCATTATTGGTGCGGCATGACGACTGAGTGATCGTTCTCAGCAGAGCAACACGAATCTCCAAGCATTAAATAAGGAGGCATGTACGAAATACCCGCACAGGCTACAACTCTCGGAGTGTTATACTAGCCCGATCGAGCATCTGGATTTTCTGTATCAGTCTCAGAAACGATCACGACCATCCAACTTCACCAGCATGATTGGATGGCTTAGATCGGATCCATAACCCCCAGGAAGGTATTGGAGTATTCACCACCGACCCAATGCGGGCCCCGCATGTTCGGCCTCCCCAAAAGGGTAGCATGGCTTGACAAATCGTCCAGCCAAAGCAGCGCAGACGTGAAACCCTAATTTAGGGTTTGCGGCACATTACATGTGTCGCAAAGCAGTCTCAACCATCCATCTTCGCAGGCATAGATGGAGTGTGTAGATGTAGATTCAAAGGGCCCAGAGCATGTCAACACAAACAACATGGGCCCGCCTACACACATGACCGATCGGTCAGGACCAACTATAGTTAATCGTTCCATTTCGTGTGCCCAAACAAGGCATGACGCACGGCCGGTGAAACCCTAATTAGGGTTTGAACATCACGAGCGTCCATTTTCTCCTGCACGAATGAAGGGTCCAGGAATAGACTAGGCAGGTCCGGTGCGCATCAACATGATCACTGTGGGCCCATCTATCTCCACAACCGATCGGCCAAGGCATATCATGCCTGGTTGCCTCGATTCGCACGCCCAAACTAGGCGTGATCACACCTCCCAATTGTAAACTAATCTCGACCACTCAATTTTGCCGGACAAATTGAGTGGCTTAGATCACGTTTCTATGGGACAATGAAATACAGGCGTGTACACCAGCCCGTCGTATGCACACCAGAATAATCGTCCAAGACCGACCAGGCTTGGTCGTCTCGAAACGCGCGCCCAAAGATGGCATGACGCGCGGCCTTTGCGGCACAAAATATCTGTCACAAATCAATCCTAGACGCTCCTCTTTGCCGGACGAATTGAGCGATCTATATTACACTTTCACGATACAATGAGGTATGGACATGTACATCCGCATGCCGTCTACACGGATGCCTAATCGGCCTTGCCAAAATCGTGTCCCAAGCTTGGATTCGACCAAGCTGAAGAGTGATGCTTGCGCACCTCTTTATAAACCCTAATTCCACTAACGGTCGCAGATGAGTGTCTCAAAGATCATCTCGTCCGTTCAACTTCACCTGCTTGGTTATACAACCTTGATCAGGAGTTAACTGGTCAATGAGGTGTCGTGGTGATTACCATCCGTCACTCTATCACACCAAGTGATCGGCCAAGTCAGGACTTACCTGTACAACCCCAAACGATCACTTGAAGATGGCTAGACATGCATCTATTTTAAGACGCTTAATCGTGACTTACTCCATTAAGCCTTAAAACAGTGATGCTTCACTCATGCTAAATACATTCGATGCATTACATGCATAGGATTCACACGATATTTCATAAATATCGACTACCTAAATAACTTAGTTATTTAATCTAGCATTACATGCTACTTTCTATGGGTCCCACGATCCACATACTCGAGACATCAATCATGTCACAAACTGGGGATACATACTGGGGTATTGGTCTGGCGGTTTACAGCGTGCAGCGCACAACGTGCCATCACAAGAACGTGTCAGGAAGTTATGGACGGTTAGTGATGATGGGAGAAGTGGGCAAGACTGATCGTGTAGCACTAACACACGCAACTCCACTACTTCATCACTCCACTTTCTCCACTTCCCATGAGAGACGTGGGTTAGGTTCAATGACTTGTATAAATAGGTTCTCCTCCCTATTTTCAAACAAGACAAGACAACAGAAGCAAGCTTCGATACAACCGTATTCAAACACCGAAACTGATAGCTTACATTCTGCAAGCCAGTTCAGTTTTCTGATACAAGTCATACATAGCCAACACCTTCACAATCTCAACACCTTGTTCGCTTCCCTTCCTCAGATCAACCCCATCTCCTTCACTTTGTGACCTAAGCAAGTCTGGAACGACCATTTCTTGGTTTAGGCCAGAATTGTACAGATTGATTTCTCGAATCAGAAAGCACTCCCGTGCAGTGCATTTGTTTAGGGTGTAGATTTATTCCTCATCCACACACCCCAAATTACCAAATTCGGCAGGAATAGTTTTCACCCATAAACAGTTTGAAGGCAGAGGACTGTTTAAGTCGTCATCATCGATCATTATCACACATGTTCCAGTAAGATATCCTTGGGAAAGGGGAGGTTTATTCACCTGATCATGAAGAACAAACAATTGTTTGGAAAAGTAAAATAAAGGAAAAAATAACATCGTTGAAATCAAGAGATGGCTCAGAATCATACTCGGGTGGAAGTCGTGTACGTTTAGTGGAAGAACCTGGATGGTATGAAGAAGACGATCCACTGTTTTTCGACATGATGAAAAGATGGAGTTCCTGCAAAACCTTGTCACGAAAAGATAAAGGGTGGTTCTAAATCCATGCGTGTACATATATATGGAGGAAACCCTAAAGGAAGACCAAATCGGTTGCGGCGAGGGTTATCCGATGAATAAGGATTCAACCGACCAATTCGTGCTTTCTTCCAAACCCTAATCAAAGTTGGAAAGGTCGCTGGATATCTAAAAGTCACTACAAGAAAATGGGCCTTTAGTGACAAATGTTTTCCCATCAAAGTTTATTAAGTCATGAAACATATTCACTTATGACGAATATCAAAATTGTTAGTATAAATATTCTTTTTGTGACAATTTTTTTTTGTCTTTACAATTGTCACAGAAAGCATAGATGACAACCAAAACTTGTTGTGATTTCCTCCGTCGCTGATGATTTGTTCGGCGAGAATTTCGCCAGTCACCAATTTTACTTATACTGACAATGATAAATGCTCGTCGCAAAAATAATAATTTGTAACTACTATTTCAGTCTCTCGTTAAATATATATAGCGTGACAATATCCAATGGCTGCTGAAAACTTTTAACTGCGACGAGATAAGATTTTGTCGCCATACTGTTTTTGCATCTAAAATACTTCGCCACGATATAAACTTTAGGTGAGAAATAAAATGTTAACGCCAACGTGTTTTTTCTGCCACGAACAAGAATAGTCGCTGGAAAGAATGTTTTAGAGTGATAAAATTTTAGACACAAAAGAAAATTTCCGCTGACGAAATAGCTTGTTGTTAGGGTTACTTATATGTTTGTGGCAAAAATAGTTGTTAGTGAAAAATAGATTTACAACGGCGAAAATTTTGGAAATTATAGTGATAAATAATTTCTACTACCTATCATGAACACGAGTGCTTCCCTAATAGTCATTTCAAATGGTTACCAACAACATTTGAGTTTAGTTTTGGAGAACGTGATAGGTTTCAGTTTAGGGCCTGGCCTACCCTTCATTGATGTTTTAACAGATCTTGTTAATATGAGTTGCCTATCACTTGATAAGAGATTCTTGACAATCAACAATGTCATCTCTAAAGAATTCATCAAAGATTAATGTTTTGTATACTTTTCCATTCAGGGACTGCTTCAGAGATAATATACGAATATTACAATCCGTGCAATAAAATTGAAACACAATGAAAATATTTTAAAAAATAACAAAACACAATTGTAAAATAATTTAATCAAACTAATAATAAGGCAAAGACATAAATTACTTAACCGGTTTGAAAATTTTAATTGTAATTGCTTATCTTAAGAGTTACAGGACTAGAGTATATATAGCTAACATTACTTGGTAATCAAGCCTGCGCAGCAATTCTAGGAAACTAACCAACTTCTAACTATAACTGAGTAACTTCTTTAATCAAAACAAACTAAATAAGGAAAATCTAAAAAGGGAAATACGTGTGGAGGTGTTGGTGTCACAACAATGCCAAAGAAGAACTGGTTTTGTTCGTGAGGTGCCGGAAGGAGTGATATAGACTGGTGGTGAATATGCGAACATGTGAGGGTTTTAACGTCAACCTTGCGAAATTGAGGGAATTGTAAATAGTTGTGAAGTCTGCAACGATTACCCTTTCTACAGACTAAGAACACTTGCGCAGAGATTATATTCTGCAGAGGAATAAAAGCAGTCATATTGGAGGGACAAGTGAAGACTGCCTAGACTACAAAGTAAGAACTGATCAACAGATAAAGACGAGAGCAGACATTAGTCCTTATTGTAGTTCTTCACTCATTTACATCAAATGGAACAAATAAGACATAAAATGCCATTAAAGAAAGATGAAGTGGCTAGATAATAAATTAAGACAATAAAGAGAAAAAAACACAACACATCTAAAATAAACGAACTACAGATTTATTGACATTACTAAAAATGTTTAAAAGACGCGGAACTTATAAAATACTAAACAAACTAATATTTCAGAAACACTCACGGGACTTAACTAACTGAAAAGGGACATTTCTAAACATCCGCCTAAGCCAAACTCTTAATAAGCTTCAAAGATAGTGATCATACGAAGATAAAACTAAGCATCTTCCTGAGTAGTATCCAAGTCTGCACCAACATTTTGATTACCAGCCAGTACTTGATTAAGCACATTTTGCCGAAAACTTTCAGCATCCTCTTTCATCTGTTGAAGTTGGTCTTCGCACTGCTTGATTTTATCGTCTTTTATTGCAAGGAGTGCAAAGAGTTCTTCTATCTCCTCATCAGAAAGTCTGCGGTTTCGACGTCTTTTTGATTTTCTTTCCAGAACTTCATCATATATCTCATCTTCATCAGGTGTGCCCCCTGCCACAATGCCTTCCTTATGCATCTCAATCATTTTGTCCTGAATGTATAAGTTGATTTGTTATTAGAAAACAATCATTTTTTAGAAACCAGGACTACACTACATTATCCACAGTCAAGGAAACATTATAAACTAGTGCATAGAGATAAAGAAAATATATGGTATTCGTAAATACAAAAAACTTGTAATTAGAAATGTAAACCTCAGTTGATTCAACTTACATATTGAGCATGAGATGTTTCAGATATCCAAACACGCTGACCCTTTTTTATATGCGAGTGAGTATCACGAAACATTTGTATTTTCGTCGCTTGCACTCCCAAAACTTTTTTCTGGAGGAAGAAGAGAAAATATCAACAAAGAACAACAACATAAATATTTTTTTACACACGTTACTGATTTTTAATCACAAATACCTTCTCTAGGCGCACTTGAAAAGCCCGAGAACCACCACAGTGGTTGTATTTGACTAACTTCCGATTGTTCGACCCTGCTGCGGACCGCTTCTGAAATTTAAAAACAGAATCGATGTAAATATACATAACCTAAAATTTATAAATAAGAATACCATTATTTTACCCTAAATTTGTCTAACGCAAAATGGTCACACAACCATAACCAATTCTCTGGTGAGACGTTCTCGAATGACTTCGAGCAAGCTTCCTCAATAGTTTTACACTTTTTGAAATGCTTTGACATTTGAATCTATAGTTGTTGTATCTTCTAGGCTTACAACTATTAAGGTATTTTTTGATAGATGGCCGCATAATGTCCAGTGCGAACTTGTCCTACAATAACATAATAATTTTGGACAATTGGATCAAAATTATCTCAAAATAATCAAAAAAAACAATGAAAGATCTCCAAAATACATCTATGGAAGAGTTTTTCCTACCTTGACACATTCGATTAAGGAAACCTTGTCATGATCAGGAATTTTCTTCCAAGACGTATATTGCATCGGAGCAAAGTCGCGAACAATTATGCCGCATTCAGTAGATAATTTGCATCTATTTGTGGAGATTGGTTCCCCCGCTACATCTGAGAATTTGATAGGAAATTTTCCATGTTGGGCAGTCCAATCATCCAGATCTATGTCGCCTGACCGTCCACGGACATTTCGTTTCCCAGATGCAGATCCTGCAATTATAAAAACAACAATGAATGTATTTTGAAATGGTTGCTGATATCACAAAAAAACTAATCGCATCTCGGTATCAACTGTAATCATTTATCTAAACGATAAACACCAGACTTAAAACACACAATGGATTTTCGAATTAGTAAACTTTACCAGCATCATTTGGAGCATCCAAACGTTCCATTATGTCTAGTTAGTGTTTAAACCTAACTATCAAGGATAAAAACAAGATCATAAGGACACATGAAAACATATATATATATATCCAAAGATGAGAATCAAACGCAAAGAAATTATCGAAATCATTCCACAATTAATGAAAGTAAGTACCAGAGATGACATATGGAAAAAAAATCATTTTAACCAGTTTTTCTAGATGCAAAAAACGAGTGTTCGACCTTTCTTTCTACTATATGCTCCCAATTTCAAATACCTTTATCACTAAGCCCTTCTAAATGAATCGCCGGTCAAAAAAAAAGAAACTTGTAAAGGAATCAGCGAGACAACCCAGACTAGAGTTTGTCCTCATCTCAACTTGGATATTATATAATACACATTACAGAAGACAACCCACAACCACCTTTCTCTGAACTATCCTTGATATCTCAAAATAAAATATTTGAAAACAAAGAATGAAAGAGCCAATTCTAGGTGACCGAAAGAACGAGTGATTCAAAGAAGAAAAAAAATATGTGCCGGTTAGATCAGAGTATGGATCAAAGTAGAATGAAGATCCAATATACAAAACAAAACGTAAAAAAAATAAAAAAATAAGAAGATGCATTCATTAGAAAAAATCAATCTTCTTATTGGGATAAACAATCGAATTTAGAACTTCAGAAAATTAAAAAGTTGAATAAACTCATGAAAGAACAATACCCTCTTTCAGAGGTGATCTATATTAACCTTGCGAGTTGAAGGTAATGATTTTAGGGCTTTATTTATAGGTAAGAAAACTGGAAGACCGAGCCGGAAGCTTCCCGCCAAAAAGAATTTTTCTTTTAATTTGCATCCCGCTGAAATTTGAGAAGTGATCCTAAATCTAAATAACCCATTAAAATCGGTATTTCTTTGATGGTTACAGCTGCATCGGTATTTTTTTTGTTCATCCATATCTTCCTTTCTTGTTCTTTTCTTTCTTTTTTTTTTCTTTTCTTTTTTTCTTTTTATTTTTGGATAAATATCATCAAATAATATCTTAACATCTTCCTCAATAAAATACATTATGCCGACAACCGGAAATAAGAAGAGGCGTTTATAATTAATGAGAGTTTATTGGTTATGGTACCTTAATTAAGAATTTTTGACCCCATGGTCCAATGTTTTGTACATAAACCAAAATAAACATACAGACTTAAGTATCCTCTAAATCTACCGGATGGACTGTATCAGTTTTTCGCCTACACCCACATGTGTTTTTATGCAAAAATAATTCAATATAATTAAGAAAGAAAAGTTGTTCTGTAATAATCTAGATTATGGACATGATAATATTGGGATTGGCATTTTGATATTTAATTAGTAGTTGACATTTAGTTTTATGTATATGCATCACGAAAATGCTAAAGGTGCCGAGTGGTCAATTCGAATAATCCCCCGAGAGGCAAACTAGGGGACCAACTTTTGCCGATCCATATACCAATGTTGAGAGTGTTTTTATCTGGTCCATCGAAGTCTCAATCGGGAAAAATTGGGTAGGTGTAAAATCACCCATTTGCATCATGCTCCTTTTTATTTTATTTGTTTTGACTTTTTATATACTTCAAGGATCAATCCTATAGCTCTCGGGTAGACTTTGAACCTTAGTTAAAAATTCGGGATACAGGAAAAGTTCAAGAACTAACATGTACGTCAGTGGTATAGAGATAAGATAAGTGTATGTAAATTCTTAAAAATTAAAAATATTATAGAGAATGGTAATTTGGTGATGATGTGGCAAATTACTATTGGGGTCGTATGGTTCGGTAATACGCAAAATACACATATAAATTATTTTAGGCTAGAAATTCACAAATTCAAGTCTGGGTTCTGAAAGCACAGAGGATAAAGATGATTTATTGAACTAGACGGGTATAATTCGCAAATTTACTAACTAGGTTGCGAACTTCTACTCAAAATCCCCTGGCCATGGCAATTTGGTCATTTTCCAAGTCACCAGTAGCTTGCATGTTTTCGACAAGTGTAACATAGTCATGTTCACAAACAACGTTTAATTTCTTTGCACTTTTTGGGCAAGGGTAAATGGTCATGTTCACAGTGACCAAAAAATTATGTTGCATTTTTTTGAAGGGTAATTTGGTTATTTTGACAGTCATCAAAAATTATGTTTCACTTTTCCAACGAGGGTGATATGGTTATTTTCACAAATGAGAACCTAGGCCGGTATCTGGTAATATGGCAAGCCAAGTCCATCCGGACGGCAAAATTCACTCAGGAATTATCAAATTTGACATTTTACATCTCAACTTCACCAGAATGAGAACTTGAGCCTATATCTGGTAATATTGCAAGCCTAGCCGATCTCGGATGACAAAATCCACTATGGAATCATCAAAACTGATATTTTATATATATCTCAACTTTATCTGAATGAGAACCTGAGCATGTACCTGGTAATCTTACAAGCCGAGTCCATCCCGGATGGCAAAATTCACTCCGGAATTATCAAATATGATATTTTACATCTCACCTTCACCAGAATGAGAACCTGAGCCTATATCTGGTAATATTTCAAGCCTACACGATCCCGGATGACAAAATACACTATGGAATCATCAAAACTTATATTTTATATATATCTCAACTCCATCAGAATGAGAACCTGGGCCAGTATCTGGTAATTTTGCAATCCGAGTCCATCCCCGGATGGCAAAATCCACTCGAAAACAATAAAAACTAGTATTTTACATCTCAACTTCATCTGAATGAGAACTCGTGCCTATATCTGGTAATCTTGCAAGCCGGTCCATCCCGGATGGCAAAATTCACTCCGGAATTATCAAATCTGATATTTTACATCTCAACTTCATCTGAATGAGAATCTGGGTCTATATCTGATAATCTTGCAAGCCTAGCCGATCCCGGATGGCAAAATCCACTCCGGAAATATCAAAACTGATATTTTACATCTCAAGTTCACCAAATTGAAAACCTGTGCCTATATCTGGTAATCTTGCAAGCCTAGTCGATCCCGGATGGCAAAATCCACTATGAAATCATCAAAACTGATATTTTCTATCTCAACTTCATCTGAATGAGAATCTGGACATGTATTTGGTAATCTTGCAAGCCGAGTCCATCCTGGATGGCAAACTTCATTCACGAATTATCAAATCTGATATTTTGCATTTCAACTTCACCCGAAGAAAAAGCCGGGCTTGTATCTGGTAATCTTGCAAGCCGACTCTATCCGGGATGGCAAATCCACTATGGAATCATCAAAACTGATATTTTACATTTCAACTTCATCCAAAGAAAATTGTCTAAATCAAGTAGGATATACTTCTCCATCCCTAACTTCTTAAAGTAATGTGTTGATGTGGTGACCTATTTTTATGTATAGGTTGCTTAAGCCGGTGTCAAAAATTAGACATTCACTTAGAGATGGCCTAAGTGTATGCATAGTATACATTTAAACTTGTGTTGATCATCTTTCGACAAAATTCTAAAAGGATTATATTTTTAATATTTTCTTCGCATGTAATGCGTATCTTAAGAATCAATTGGAAACATCAACCTCTATTATAGAGGTGTAAAATGTGTCGTGCCAATATGTTTAGCGCATAACACAACACGTTAAAACTCCAAGACAGCGTAATAGAACACGTGCTAATTATTGAACTTTTTCTTTTTGGAAGGAGTTGTTGTTGGAGATATATAGTCATTCCATATAACATGGACATTAACCATGAGCTAATGGATACGTCCTGTAGGTTTCTTGCTCCACCTGCACCATGACGTGAAATTTTCTAAATAAATATGTCGTGGCATAATGCATGCATATGCTCAGTTGTCAAGTAGAAAGATTACGTATTTTTAAGTGTAAAGCCCATGTTTAACACGTCATTTTATTAAATGTGTGCATAGACTTTTGGGGTAACAGGTGCTCGACTTAACAAGATGGTAAGGAGACAGTTTCAGGGAGTCTTGCGAGTTGCGACTCATCATGTCTAGTTACATTTTCACCTCACTAGAGACAAACACACTTGTCTCGAAAAACATCTTTAGAGATGGCAGCGAAGATCATCCAAAGCTCTCGAGACAAACACATTTGTTGGTACTTTAAAGACAAAGTACTTTGTCTTTGGAATTTATTATTGAGACAAAACTAAATTGTCATGAAACTATTTAATGAGAGAAAAAAAATTACCGTCAAAATTACTTTTGATGTCCTAATTTTTTGAAGTTAATTTTGTACTTTGAAGACAATTTACGTTAGTCATTGAAAGGCATATACAACGATATTATATTTGGTGTCAAAAAAATTATCCTCCGCGGCCAAAAGAAGCTTCAACGACGATGATTAGACGACAAAAGTTTTTTTTTTTCCAAATTTTATTCGGCGACTAAACAAGGTAGTTCAGTGACAAAAATATACTAAATGCCCATTTTTCTGTAGTGAGAGAATGATTTGACCAGATCCGGGACGTTTAAGGCATAGGGTGGTATTCATCTCTACGGTAAATATTTATTTACTTTAGCTTAATCGTTCTAATATTCGAATTGTCACCATCTAATGCCTACCCCGCAATAGTGCAACTATTACGTGCTACGCAGGGGACTTAATGTTGATGGTGGATTTTAGTTCAGGGCTAAAATTGTAAAACAAAATTTAATGCGCTGACATCCTGCAAAGGGTAAAGCCGTTTGATAAGTGGTGAGTACCTCTTCACTTTATTTATTAGAAGCAATTCAATAAATACACAGAATTCACCCAGAATGGTGCATGTAGCAACGATCCGAAATATTCTGTGAATTTTAGCATTATTAATTAATGCATGATTTGCCTAGTATTTCCTGTGTTGTTCCTAGCCGAACTCTCATTATTAGCATGGCATGACGACTGAGTGTTTACTCTCAGCAGAGTAACATGAATCTCCAAGTGCCAATTTTTGGACATGCACGAAATACCCGTACAGGCTTCATCACTCTCTAACAAAGAGAATTTCGAATCGACGCGAAACAGCTCGATCGAATGTATTTAATTTCCTTAAAGGAACTCTGGACTGTCCGTATCAGTCTCTCAAACAATCACGGACGCGCAAGTTGGCCACATGATTTAACCAGCCTAACAAAACCCTAGCAGGAGCAGGCGTTCGCCGTAATGACCGCCGACGGGACAACTTATGCCCCAGCCGGTCGAACACCACGCCATACTTCCCAGCGCACCAAACGCCATCCCTAAAATAAGGTGGCCGCGCTGCTGTGGAAGAAAGCTCGATCGAGCATGGACTGTCCAAAACAGTCTTAAAACAATCACGAACGTCCAACTTCGCCATCCTAGTTGGACGGATTAGATCATCCCATGAATAATCAGAGAAGCGCTAACGCACACGTTAGCAGACCCACTTTTCCCTCACCCGATCGGCTTTCTCACGGCAAGGTCATGGAGCAATGAAATGATTGCTCGAACTATGGCAGGTGTGACGCTTCTAAGGATCGCGGGATTTCACTAATGTCTTAAATCGATCACAACCATCCAACTTAGCCAACTTATTTGGATGGATTAGATCGCACTTAGGATCGTCAAGAAGGTACACGCAAGTTCATCGTCGACCCGACATGGGTCCTACGTGATTGATCTCCCCAAAAGAAGTCGCGATTTTCCCAAACCGTTTGGCCAAAGTCACGTGTACGTGACTGATTCGAAACCTAATTAGGGTTTGCGGCGATGCATATATGTCGTAGTTCGATCATGACCATCCATCTTCGCCAACCTAAACGGAGGGTGTAGATATAGACTCAAGAGGTCCCAAGGATGTCAACGCGATCATCGTGGGCCCACCTTCACGTATGACCGGCCGGCCTATGCAGAATAGAGATCGGCACCTCGAAACGCACGCCCAAAGGTGGCATGCCACACGGCTTTTAAACTCTTTGCGGCAATGTGTTTCTGCCTCAAATCGATCACAACCACTCATCTTTTCCGGTCAAGTTGAGTGGCCTAGATCGAATCTTTGTGGGACCGAGAGGTGTAAACATGCACGTCAGAAGGCCGCCTTCATGCATGCCTGATCGGTGACCGCAGTCGTATGCGTCAAAAATAATTTCACTTTCTTAATCTACTAAATATAAATATAGTATGTGGCAAGAAAGAGTTCATTCCCACAGAGACGCTTTTGTTGTTATAAAATTTCAGTTTCTTAGTAACCAAGGGGGGATTTTGTTTTAGCAAAGCAATAAAAGTAATTGAAAGCAATAAAATAATTTGAATAATCAATAATGAGAAGATATTGGTCACGGGATAGTATCATTCACAACCATGTATTTTCATCAATAACTAGAATTTAAATTTTAATCTGTCATTTATTAAAAGTCCTAGGTTACCTTGATCGCAAGAGTATCCCGTTTATTTCCCGATTTTATCACAAACAACATTAAAAGATGCTATTGTGAAATCTACCTAGAAAGCAACCTAAAGTGTAAAAGCACAATTAAGTTTAACTCCCTAAGAACATTAAGTTCTATGAAATAAGACTAATCAATGCAAACAAATGTGTAAAAGCACTAATTCGTTTTAACAAAGGTTATGATTCATATGTGACTAGTAGGATATATCACTACAAGCACTACTCACATTTATGCTACTTGTAATCAGGAATTTATCACTTTTTCGTATAATAAAACCTAATCTAGCAATAGATATGAAGACCAATCTAATTGATTCCGAACTCAATCAAACAAGCACTCAAATCATGCAACAATATTAACAATGGAACATAAACAAAAAAGTTGAGACAAAACTAATCCATTGATTTAAATATCATGCTTGAGAAATCAACTTTTATCCCATAACCAATAATACTATTTAGCTACTCATATCTTTTGAGTTCATCATAACCATAATCAAAAATAAATTGAAGAAGATGAAAAATAAACGAAAGCAAACCCTAGTCGCGGCTATCTCCCCAAAGCTCCAAGAATAATACGCGATAAAAGAAAGTAGAAAACTTTTCTTTTTGTAGCTCTTCTAAGGTCAAATCTTCAAAATCCCATCACCAAGAAGTCCACCAAGCCCATGTGTGTGAAGAACCCATGTACAAAATATGTCCAAAAAAATGTCGCCGGAAAATGGTCGGAACTCGGCCGGAAGTTGGCCAGAAATCATCTCAGGTGACCGGCAAAGTCCACCCGGTCACCAGTTAACGAGTCAAATCGGTCGAACTCAGTGAGTCACATCGAGTCAGTCAGTTGGTACCAGTCAGATGAGTCAGGTCTGAGTTAAGGCTAACTCAGCTGACTTGTTCTAAGCCAAAACCATTTCGCAGGCTAGAGCTTTGCTGCTGCACAATGATTATGCATAACCAACTCTGTAACTTCTATCCTTCACTTCCATTTGATCATTGCAACACCATTTAACTCAGCTGCCTCATTTCTTTGCCTTCAATACATGTATTAGCCATTGCGACTCCATCTCAGTCATGAACCATTACGAGTTCATCCCCTTCATTCTTCATCTTCTTGACTTTGTGAACAACAACATCACTTGTTCCCTGCTCCAGCTGCAATGTTGAAATGCCTGCGAAGCCAACTCAGTTCACAACTCCACAACACCATTCTTTGCAACACAGCCACTGCACCATAGCAATTCAACTTCTTTGCAGCTCCTACTTGATTGTATGGCTACTGTTTAGTCACAGAATTCCAACAAACTGCAATCCACATACGCAGCCTAAGCCATACATCATCAGCTGCTTCTCAATTTGTAGCTTCAGTTCCACCAAAATCATCTTAGCTTCCCAGTAAACAGTGGCAGCAACATCTCACTTGCAACTCTCTCTAGTAGCTACATAATGCCACAACCCACTGCAATTAACACAAGCACTCTGCAATAATTCTTGAGCCAACAAACTCCAGTTCTACAGCTCCACTAGCCATTTCCCTTGCAGTCATTCATTCTTTTCAATAGAATCGAACACACCCAGTTTAACCAGTGCTCAATCAACACCATATGAAGCTTCTATGAACACCCTTCATCATACCCTGCGGCATCTCATCCTTAACACCATTATCAGACTCAGCTACACAACTCCTAACATTCATCTAATCAATTCCATAGCCAACTGATTCAAGTACAGGCTCTCAGTAACAACACCAGAACCCTTGCAATTCATCATAACCAGTTGTAGAGCATTTCTTGTTCACCTGCAACATCACCACTTCCATCTCAGGACCACTCAATCAACTGTTCAATACCAATCCCAGTTCCTTCAACTGCAACATTCATGCACAACAGCCTAACACATACATCTAAGCCAGTAAACATAAACAACTTCAATTGCAAGCAATACCCATTTCTTGTCTCAGTTGTGACGCAATAACCTGACACTAGCATAACCACCTGCGATCTGCTTCCTTCTTCTGCAATTGCAAATCCAATAAATTCTTCACTGCCACCACCATCTCACTGTGCACAGGCCTCCAATACCAATAACCCCTTCATGGCAGCTGCACAACCAACTTCCAGTCTCATAACTTTGTACAACAACAGCAACTTCTCCTCTTTGGATTCACAACACAGACCACTCAATGGAGCAACATCAACCCAATTACAGTTCGAATTCTACCCTTCTTCCTCTATTAGCAGCACCACCTTCTCATCTGAAACCCATCTTCATTTCTCAAATCATCTCGAACCCATTAGATCCGCCAGTAACATCGAACCAGTATCAGTTCCAAAACCCTAACTTCTCTGCTTCTATCTACCACAACACAAGATTCGAATGGATTGATACCCAATTTCTCAAATTAACTGCGCCAGTCTTGAAATCAAAGATAGACTCATCACGAATTCAGTCAGCAGTTCCTCAAACGAACATCTCTACCAACCTCAGTTCAACAATCCCATGGCTAATCCACAGCATCTCACAATTTCGATCATCTCATTTGTTTATGTGTGTTCTTTTTCGTCTTTAATCTAACAGTATCATCAATTCCAACCATCGGCCACAAACAGTACCAGAAATTCGAACCCATTACTCTTCTTCATCTTAATTTCCAAACTATCTTCTCCTCTCTTCGATCTCCTCTCTTGGTCTCATGGCTGCTGCGCAGCTTTTCTATTTTATGATCTCTCAATTTCAACGCTGTCTTAATTTGGGGAAAGAAGAGAAAATGACTTCTCTGAGTTAGGGTTAGAGTATAAGAATTCGGTCTGGATCTGGGTAAAATTATGGGCCGCCCAATGACATCCCAGATAACTTAATACATAGGTGCCATGAGTATCTAACCGGGTGCTTTTAACACTAAAATGGGTTGCCCCTTAACCTTGGCTGGTCTGCTACTAATACTTGCTTGTGAAATGACCATTTTGCTCTTTTTCTCCATTTAGATATATCTCTTCGTCTTTTCTCCCAATGACTCCATTGCACCTAATAAACTCAAAGTCGCACATAAGAGATGCAATTCACAAGAATAATAGCAAAGAAATCATAAATGTTAGATATAAAATTAGGTGTTTACAACACCTATCAAATTCCCCCACACTTAGACTTTGCTAGTCCTCGATCAAATCAAACAAAACTTACTCTAAAGGATACATACAACTCCCGTGAGGGTTTACTAGAGGTATACCCACAAAACCTGTTTTTCCAACTTACTAGTTCTCCGTAAAGATAGCATCCAACGCGCCAATAATACATAGAAATTCTGCACACTAGTCATAAGAAGTTAGACACATAAATGAACACAATATCATCCTTAAAAGTTGTGAGATAAATAACCATCCCTTCTCGAAAGTAATTCGGGTTTGGAGTGATCAAAAGTCTCGACTCTGCCTCACAAGAAAGGGTTTTATGAAGTTGCTCTCAATAATAAAGAACTTTTTATTGGTTACACATGTGTCGAGGTAGGAATGAAGAGAGAATCATGCGACACGTTGAATGGTAGGAAAGCTAAAACCCTCCGAATTGTTTTGAAAACCCACATCTTTTATGCATTTTGAAAACCCTTTTTCTGATGATCTCTAAGAAAGGAAATCAACCACTTAACGAAGGTGGGAATATGCCTACTGACCTCGTTATCCGTTCGACGTGCAATTAGCACCACTCTCACAGCATCCATATAAACGTCTTCGGTCTCCAATCGGTGTCTTCATCTTCGTCTTCGGTCTTCAACTCTTGATGATGAAATCTTGAACTTCGTAGAATCTTGATAATGTAGTTCTTTCCTCTAATTCCTTGTTGCTTGAAACCTCATTACGGATATTTCTTCTTCCATTGGCTTTATTGAATGAAATACAAAATCAAAAACAAACTAAACAAACCAAAATATGATACAATGATTTTTTTTAATGCAAGATAAAGTAAATAAAAATAAACAAAATACGAAAACTAATGATGAACCTAATAAAAAATTTCTCGTCTTTTTTTTTTCTTTTTTGTTTTGGATAAGAGAAAAGAATACAAATACAAAATAAAGATAAAAATAAAAATGCAAGTACAAAGGCCATGGTGTAAGTACTTTACCGCTCGATTCTTCACAACTTGTATCTCTCGATATCATAAACTTCTTGAATTCCCATCTTGATAATCTTCACTCTTGTACAATAGTCTTCAACTTGTAAAAATTCTGCTCCTTGTCTTGTTGCTATACTTAAATCTGAAATCTTCTCATTTCTGTACCGTTGCTTGTAAACCTTAAACGTCTTCAACTTTCCTTCGAATTTGTGATGCTCCTCTTGTTGATGATGATGGTGTTTCTATGGACCTGTTGGTGTAGAGAGAGATAAAGTAGATGGTGCTAACTGGGAACAAGATTACAAGTGGTATGTAAGTTAGCAATTGGATGCCACCGTTCATGATTGACAAAAGCGCTCAAGATATCAAAATAGTGCTTCTATTGGTGGGAGGTTGGGTAGCTCACCATTCTACCCGGAGTTTACGTACGGTGACACACACTCTAAAAGCACATATTAGAAATGAAGGTCGGTGCCTCTCATGATGTAACACGGGTAGTCTCCACTATAGGGGATCACAAATCTAATACCGAATTCAGTCTGCACCTCATTTGCCACTGGGATGGTTAAATCCAACTTTAACTCTCATACAAGTAAGAAACCTGATCATGTTCTCTGTCATCTCTAAGTTCAGTCACTCTTATGAGAATCTCGATGTAATCTTAGCTACATGTATACTATGTGACTCTAAACTAACCACAAGTTGGAGTTTTCTTATTCACTATTTCACAAAAAAGTTGAAAAAATTGAAAAATTTATAATGCAAATACTTACCACTCCCCCACACTTAACTTTACATTGTCCTCAATGTAAATTGAATCGTCCAAAGAAAGTCAAGGTGGGAAATTCTAACAAGATAATGTGACAAGAAATCAGAAAAAGTAAATGCAGGACAAGAAAAAGGTAAAAACAAGACAAGAAAATAAAAATAAGACAAGAAATACTCATCCTATGGGTTGCCTCCCATTTAGCGCTTGGTTTAAAGTCGTCAGCCCGACTATCTCCTTGCTTTCTATGCCTCCTCCAGAGGGAGTGCATCCACAAAATTAGCTCCTTCCACCACTTCGGAAGTGAAATTCTCATAATATGATTTCAAACGGTGCCCATTAAGTTTAAGTTCCTTGTATGTAGCTATGCTAAGAATTTCTACTACACCATGAGAAAACACATTAGTAACAATAAAAGGTCTGATCCAACGTGACCTTAATTTACCCGGAAATAAATGCAAACGAGAATTAAACAAAAGCACTTTCTGTCCAATGCAAAATTGTTTCCTAGAAATCATGTTATCATGAAATGCCTTTGTTTTCTCCTTGTAAATGAGTGAGGTTACAAATGCATCATTGCGAAGCTCCTCTAGCTCTTGGAGTTGTAACTTCCTTTGCTTTCCAGCCCCATCCATCTTCATATTGCATTGCTTAATAGCCCAAAAGGCCTTATGCTCAATTTCAACGGGCAAATGACAAGGTTTACCATACACAAGCCTAAAGGAGACATCCCGATAGGTGTCTTGTATGCGGTTCTATAAGCCCACAAAGCATCATTAAGTCGCATGCTCCAATCTTTCCTTGTTGGGTTCACCGTCTTCTCTAGAATGAATTTCACCTCCCGGTTGGACACCTCGGCTTGTCCATTTGTTTGGGGATGATAAGGTGTTGCAATCTTGTGCGACACATTGTACTTCTTCAACAAGCTTTGTAAGATCCTGTTTTTGAAGTGAGAACCCCAATTGCTAATTATAGCTCTTGGAATTCCAAACCTTGCAATGATATTAGCTTGCACAAAATCTGAAACCACTTTAGAATCATTAGTCGGGGTGGCCTTAGCTTCCACCCATTTGGAGACATAATCAACAACAAGTAAGATATAAAAATTCTCATGAGAGTTGGAAAAAAGACCCATAAAATCAATACCCCATACATCGAAAACCTCAATAAATTGAATAAAAGTTTGTGGCATTTGATTTCGGGCACCTAGATTGCCTGTTCTTTGGCACCTATCACAAGTTGTACAAAATACATATGCATCCTTGAACAAGGTTGGCCAATAGAAACCGCTTTCAAGTACCTTGTGAGCGGTTCTCTTACTCCGAAAATGTCCTCCGCAAGCATAGGAATGACAAAAAGACAAGATAGAATTAAATTCAGATTCGGGAACGCACCTTCGTAATACTTGGTCACTACCTTGTTTCCATAAGTATGGATCATCCCATATGTATTGGTTCCCTAACCTCTTAAGTTTGTCCCTCTCAGCACGAGACAAGTTCTTTGGAATTTGTTTAGACACCAAGTAATTTGTTTAGACAAGTTCTTTGGAATTTATTCTCCAAAGGAAATTGAGAATAATTGCTCATCCGAGAAACTTTCACACAATGGGATAACTTCCTTGTCCACAGCAAGACGACTCAAATGATCCGCAACGGTGTTCTCAATTCCTTTCTTGTCTTTGATTTCAATATCGAACTCTTGCAAAAGTAGAATCCATCGTATGAGCCTCGGTTTCGCCTCTTTTTTCATAAGAAAGTACCTAAGCGCTGCATGATCAGAAAAGACAACAACTTTTGTACCAATTAGATAAGAGCGAAACTTTTCCAAAGAAAAAACAATGGCTAACAACTCTTTTTCAGTGGTTGTGTAGTTTTGTTGGGCCTCATTTAACGTTCTAGAAGCATAATAAATAGCATGAGGTATCTTCCCCACACGTTTCCCAAGCACCGCACCAACCGCATAATCACTTGCATCACACATAAGCTCAAAAGGCTTGCTCCAATCCGGTGGTTTAATGATAGGGGCTGAAAACAAAAGTTCTTTCAAACGATTGAATGTCGTCATACACTTTTCATCAAAGTTAAAAACCACATCTTTTTGCAATAAGTTGCAAAGTGGTGATGCTATCTTGGAAAAATCCTTGATAAATCTACGATAAAAACCTGCATGACCAAGAAAAGAGTGTATCTCCCTCACCGTAGTGGGAGGGGTTAAAGCACGTATAAGGTCTATTTTAGATTTATCGACTTCCAAGCCTTTAGAAGATATTATATGGCCTAAACCTATGCTATGAGTTACCATGAAATGGCACTTCTCCCAATTTAGCACAAGACTTGTTTCAACACATCGTTCAAGGATTAGTGACAAGTTGTGAAAGCAAAGGTCAAATGAATCACCAAAGACACTAAAGTCATCCATAAACACTTCGATTATGTTTTCAACATATTCTGAAAAAATACTTACCATACACCTTTGAAAGGTAGCTGGAGCATTGCACAAGCCAAAAGGCATCCTTCTATAATCAAAAGTACCGAAAGGACAAGTGAAAGTGGTTTTCACTTGATCCTCCGGCGCTATCATAATCTGATTGTAACCTGAATAACCATCAAGGAAGCAATAATAAGAATGTCCAGCTAAACGTTCAAGCATTTGATCAATAAAAGGCAATGGAAAATGACCCTTCCCAGTGGTGGCATTCAATTTCCTGTAATCAATACAAACCCTCCAATCGGTATGCACACGAGTTGGGACAAGTTCGTTCTTATCATTCTCCACCACCGTCACACCTGATTTTTTTGTTACTACTTGTACCGGGCTCACCCACTTGTTATCGGATATGGGGTAGATAACACCCACGTCCAAAAGCTTTAGTATCTCCTTTTTCACAACTTCCATCATGGGAGGGTTCAAACGATGTTGTGCTTCCCTTGTAGGATTTGCATCGTCCTCCAAACGGATTTTGTGCATACACACGGTAGGGCTTATACCCTTGATATCTGCAATTGTCCATCCTATGGCCGTCTTGTACTTCCTTAGCACCCTTAGAAGTTTTTGCTCCTGTAATTCACTAAGCTTGTTAGAAACAATCACAGGTAAATCTTCCTTGTTACCCAAGTACAAGTACTTTAGGTGATCGGGAAGAGGTTTCAATTCTAACTTCGGAGATTTAACAATGGAAGGTACAAGTTTTTCATCACTGCATGGTAAAGAAATAAAAGAGATATTATGAGTTTTCGGGCATCCTTGTAGTGAATTAAGATCACCAAGGGCTTCCTTGACTTCATTACCACACTCTACACCATTATCCATGGATGTAGTCAAAACAGTTTCCAAAGCATCATCACCATTCAATTCAAACATTTGTTGTGCCAATGAATCCATAACATCAGTGGAGAAACAAGAGTGGACATCACTAGGATATCTCATCGTCTCGAAAATGTTGAAACGTATTGTTTCTCCATCAAACTCCATAGTTAGCGTTCCCTTGTCCACATCAATAATGGTTTTCGCCGTTTTCATGAAGGGACGCCCAAGAAGCAATGGAAGAGACGAGTCAGGTGACCCTTCATTCATCTCTAACACACAAAAATCACCTAGAAATATTAATTGATTAACCTGCACAAGAACATCCTCAACAATACCCATTGGGTAAACATTAGAACGATCGGCTAATTGCAATACAATTCCATCCTTTTTAAGAGGACCTAACTCAAGTGAATTGTACATAGAGGCGGGCATAACATTAACGGATGCACCTAAATCCAACATAGCTTTTTTAAATATGGTGTTACCAATTGTGACTGGGATGTCAAAGCTACCGGGATCCTTACACTTCAGTGGGAGTTTGTGTTGTAAGATTGCCGAAGCATTCTCCCCCACACTTAGCACTTCATTACCTTTGAGCCTTTGCTTATTGGTACACAAGTCCTTCAACACTTTTGCATATTTGGGAACTTGCTTGATAGCACCAATGAGTGGTATGTTCACATGAATCTTCTTTAGAACGTCTAAAATCTACTTTTCTAGTTCCGCCTTCTTGGAACTTGCAAATCTGCGAGGAAAAGGTAAAGGATGAACATAAGTAGAAACCGGAGTTTTAGAATTAGGAATAGGTACCTCAGAAGTTTGGGGAGAATCATCACTCTTCTCCTCCAAAACAGGTTCCTTTGGTGTTTCCACCTTGCCCGAATCAGTAACTTCGGGTTGCACAAGTTGTGTACCACTTCTCAACGTAATAGCATTGACACCCTCTTCTGGGTTGATAGGTTGAGAAGGGAGTTTCCCACTATTTTGTGCCTTCAACTTGTTTATATCAATTGCCATGGAGCCCATTTGTATCTGCAACTCCTTGATAGCACTCTTAGTTTCTTGTTGGCTTTCTTTAAACATGGTAGAAATGCCTTGCATCATTGTTTGAAGCTTTGCATCGATATCGGAACCTTGATTTTGCATCGAGTGTTGTGGTTGCTGAAATTGTTGTTGTTGCGGCTGGCATTGTTGTTGTTGCGGTTGGAATCCACTCGAACGATTGAATGTAGGTTGTTGAACCGCGCCTTGCTTGTTTGCATAGCTAAAGTTGGAGTGATCTCTCCATCCCGGATTGTAAGTGTTGGAGTAGGGATCATACCGTCTTTGTTGATTTGGAAAGACCGCACTAGCTTGCTCCAACTCTTTACCATATGAAGGTAAAATAACCGCGGCCATCTTTTGCATCATTTGCTCCATGTTATCCATCCTTTGATCACGGTGTGATGATGAATCTGTAACTTCATGCACTCGCCTAACCGTTGATTCACCTCTTGTGTAGAATTGTTGCGAGTTTGCAGCCATGCTTTCAATCAACTCGGTAGCTTGGGCCACCGTCTTGTTCACTAGAGCTCCACCACCCGCTGCATCAAGAAGATATCTATCACTTGGTTGGAGACCTTCGTAGAAGTATTGTATTATCATAGCGTCACTGAATTGGTGGTGTGGACAGCTTGCCACCAATCTCTTATATCGCTCCCACCATTCATACAAAGATTCTCCTACGTGTTGCTTTATCCCACAAATGTCTTTGCGAATTTGAGTAGCCTTTGACGCAGGAAAATACCTCTCTAGAAAGAGTTTCTTCAACCCGTTCCATGTAGTGACACTTCCGGATGGTAAATAATACAACCACTCCTTAGCATTGTCCGCCAAAGAAAACGGAAAAGCTTTCAACATTGCTCCATCCACATTGGTCTCCGGTGGAAGCATAGCCATGATAACGTTGTGGAAATCCATGAGATGCTTGTTTGGATCTTCATTCGCCATGCCATGAAACTTCCGTAACTCTCTAATCAACCCCGGCTTGATCTCGAAGGTTGAATTTGTCTCAATACACCACCGTTGTGCATCAAGCCTATGAGAAGCCAAGTCCTTGAGTGTACGATTTGCATCACCCATTGCTTCTTCTTCTTCTTCAACTAGTGGTTCTTCTACGAATGGAACCTCTTGTTCTTCTTCTAGTTCTAACTCTTCTTCCACTTCTAACTCTTGTTCTTCCGTCGTGTCTTGACTTGGTTGGAGTATTGTGCCTCTTCGAGTAGCTATCCCGCACCTTGGATAGTTCCAATCTTTAGAAGCCAGGGATTAGGTACCTGAAAACAATTCTCGCAAACAAGTGAGAAACAAGACAAGAAAACAAAAAGCAAATATGAAAGCAGAAATGATGATAAGAAACTAAAAACTTAATAACAAGTTGTATGCCTCCCCGGCAGCGGCGCCAAAATTTGACCGCAGTCGTATGCGTCAAAAATAATTTCACTTTCTTAATCTACTAAATATAAATATAGTATGTGGTAAGAAAGAGTTTGTCCCCACAGAGAGGCTTTTGTTGTTATAAAATTTCAGTTTCTTAGTAACCAAGGGGGAATTTTGTTTTAGCAAAGCAATAAAAGTAATTGAAAGCAATAAAAGTAATTGAAAGCAATAAAATAATTTGAATAATCAATAAGGAGAAGATATTGGTTACGGGATAGTATCATTCACAAACATGTATTTTCATCAATGACTAGAATTTAAATTTTAATCTCTCATTTATTAAAAGTCCTAGGTTACCTTGATCGCAAGAGTATCCCGTTTATTTCCCGACTTTATCACGAACAACATTAAAAGATTCTATTGTGAAATCTACCTAGAAAGCAACCTAAATTGTAAAAGCACAATTAAGTTTAACTCACTAAGAGCATTAAGTTCTATGAAATAAGACTAATAAATGCAAACAAATATGTAAAAGCACCAATTCGTTTTAACAAAGGTTATGATTCATATGTAACTAATAGGATATATCACTACAAGCACTACTCACATTTATGCTACTTGTAATCAGAAATTTATCACTTTTTTCGTATTATAAAAACCTAATCTAGCAATAGATATGAAGACCAATCTAATTGATTCCGGACTTAATCAAACTAGCACCCAAATCATGCAACAATATTAACAATGAAACATAAACAAAAAAGTTGAGACAAAACTAATCCATTGATTTAAATATCATACTTGAGAAATCAATTTTTATCCCATAACCAATAATAGTATTTAGTTACTCATAGCTTTTGAGTTCATCATAACCATAATCAGAAATAAATTGAAGAAGATGAAAAATAAACGAAATCAAACCCTAGTCGCGGCTATCTCCCCAAAGCTCCAAGAATAATACGTGATAAAAGAAAGTAGAAAACTTTTCTTTTTGTAGCTCTTGTTAGGTCAAGTCTTCAAAAGCCCATCACCAAGAAGTCCACCAAGTCCATGTGTGTGAAGAACCCATGTAGAAAATATGTCCAAAATAATGTCGCCGGAAACTGGTCGGAAATCGGCGGGAAATCATCCCAGGTGACCGGCAAAGTCCACCCGGTCACCGGTCAACGAGTTAAATCGGTCGAACTCACTGAGTCACACCCGAGTCAGTCAGTTGGTACCAGTCAGATGAGTCGGGTCTGAGTTAAGGCTAACTCAGCTGACTTGTTCTAAGCCAAAACCATTTCGCAGGCTAGAGCTTTGCTGCTGCACAATGATTGTGCATCACCAACTCTGTAACTTCTATCCTTCACTTCCATTTGATCATTGCAGCACCATTTAACTCAGCTGCCTCATTTCTTTGCCTTCAATCCATGTATTAGCCATTGCGACTCCATCTCAGTCATGAACCATTACGAGTTCATCCCCTTCATTCTTCATCTTCTTGACTTTGTGAACAACAACATCACTTGTTCCCTGCTCCAGCTGGAATGCTGAAATGCCTGCGAAGCCAACTCAGTTCACAACTCCACAACACCATTCTTTGCAACATAGCCACTGCACCATAGCAATTCAACTTCTTTGCAGCTCCTACTTAATTGTATGACTACAGTTTAGTCACAGAATTCTAACAAACTGCAATCCACATACGCAGCCTAAGCCATACATCGTCAGCTGCTTCTCAATTTGTAGCTTCAGTTCCACCAAAATCATCTTAGCTTCCCTATAAACAATCGCAGCAACATCTCACCTGCAACTCTCTCTAGTAGCTACATAATGCCACAGCCCACTGCAATCAACACAAGCACTCTGCAACAATTCTTAAGCCAACAAATTCCAGTTCTACAGCTCCACTAGCCATTTCCCTTGCAGTCATTCATTCTTTTCAATAGAATCGAACACACCCAGTTTAACCAGTGCTCAATCAATACCATATGAATATTCTATGAACACCCTTCATCATACCCTGCGGCATCTGAACTTCCCTTAAATCTCCATCTCAGCCATAACACCACTGTCAGACTCAGCTGCACAGCTCCTAACATTCATCTAATCAATTCCATAGCCAACTGATTCAAGTACATGCTCTCAGTAACAAAACCAGAACCCTTGCAATTCATCATAACCAGCTGTAGAGCATTTCTTGTTCACCTGCAACATCACCAGTTCCATCTCAGGACCACTCAATCAACTGTTCAGTACCAATCCCTAACACACAGTTCCTTCAACTGCAACATTCATGCACAACAGCCTAACACATACATCTAAGCCAGTAAACATAAACAGCTTCAATTGCAAGCAATACCCATTTCTTGTCTCAGTTGTGACGCAATAACCTGACACCAGCATAACCACCTGCAATCTGCTTCCTTCTTCTGCAATTGCAAATCCAATCAATTCTTCACTGCCACCACCATCTCACTGTATACAGGCCTCCAATACCAATAACCCCTTCATCGCAGCTGCACAACCAACTTCCAGTCTCATAACTTTGTACAACAGCAGCAACTTCTCCTCTTTGGATTCACATCACAGACCACTCAATGGAGCAACATCAACCCAATTACAGTTCGAATTCTACCCTTCTGCCTCTATCAGCAGCACCACCTTCTCATCTGAAACCCATCTTCATTTCTGAAATCATCTCGAACCCATTAGATCCGCCAGTAACATCGAACCAGTATCAGTTCCAAAACCCTAACTTCTCTGCTTCTATCTACCACATTACAAGATTCGAATGGATTGATACCCAATTTCTCAAATTAACTGCGCCAGTCTTGAAATCAAAGACAGACTCATCACGAATTCAGTCAGCAGTTCCTCAAACGAACATCTTTACGAACCTCAGTTCAACAATCCCATGGAAAATCCACAGCATCTCACAATTTCGATCATCTCATTTGTTTATGTGTGTTCTTCTTCGTCTTTAATCTAACAGTATCATCAATTCCAACCATCGGCCACCAACAGCACCAGAAATTCGAACCCATTACTCTTCTTCATCTTAATTTCCAAACTATTTTCTCCTCTCTTCGATCTCCTCTCTTGGTCTCATGGCTGCTGCGCAGCTTTTCTATTTTCTTTTCTCTCAATTTCAACGCTGTCTTAATTTGGGGAAAGAAGAGAAAATGACTTCTCTGAGTTAGGGTTAGAGTATAAGAATTCGGTCTGGATCTGGGTAAAATTATGGGCCGCCCAATGACACCCTGGCTAGCTTAATACATAGGAGCCATGAGTATCTAACCGGGTGCTTTTAACACTAAAATGGGTTGCCCCTTAACCTTGGCTGGTCTGCTACTAATACTTGCTTGTGAAATGACCATTTTGCTCTTTTTGCTCCATTTAGATATATTTCTTCGTATTTTCTCCCAAGGACTCCATTGCACCTAATAAACTCAAAGTCGCACATAAGAGATGCAATTCACAAGAATAATAGCAAAGAAAGCATAAATACTAGATATAAAATTAGGTGTTTACAAAACCTATCAATCGGCCCACTCAAAAATAGCTCCCATGCTAGGATTCGATCCAGCCAAAGAGGGATGCTTGCGCACCTCCTAAAACCCCTAAAATTTCATTAACGGTCGCAAATATATGTCGTAAACCATCTCGTCCGTCCAACTTTGCCAGCTTGGTCGGACAACCTAGGTTAAAGACTAGGCAACCAATGAAGCATCTCGATGATCACTGTCCTCCACTCTGCCACAGGGAGTGATCGACCGGGGGATGGATCACCTGTGTGGCCTCCAAACGATCACTCGAAGATGGTTGGACGTGATGCTTTTTTAAGACGCTTAATCCGCGACTTATTCGGTTAAGCTTTAAAACAATGATGCTTCATACATATTGATTGTTTTCGATGCGTTACATGCATCGAGCATACACGATATTTCATAAATATCGATTCCTTAAATAACTTAGTTATTTAACTTAATAGCACCGTATGATATTTCCTGCAGTGGGTCCCACGATCCACTCATTCGAGACATCAAGCATGTCACAAACTGGGGGACACTTACTGGGGTATTGGTCTGGCGGTTTACAGCGTGCAGCGTGCAATGCGCCATTACAAGAACGTGTCAGGAAAAGGTGGACGGTTAACAGTGATGAGGGAAGTGGGCAAAGGTGTGATCGTGTGACAATCACCACTCCTACACGACCCCACTACTCCATCACTTCACCTCCTCCACTTCCTACGAGATGAGGGTTGCGCTCAATGACTTGTATAAATAGGTCCTTCACCTATTTCCAACCAACACAGAAAAACCAAGTGTTGTTACAGTATCCAGAAAACACCCAGAACTGATTGCTTTCATTGTGCAAGCCAGTTCATCATTTTGATACAAGTCATAAACAGCCAACACCTTCACAATCTCAACACCTTCACAATATCAACACCTTCTTCGCTTTCCTCCCTAAGATCAACCCCATCTCCTTCACTTTGTGACCGAAGCAAGTCTGGAACGACCATTTCTTGGTTTAGGCCAGAATTGTATAGATTGATCTCTCGAATCAAAAGCACTTCCGTGCAGTGCATTTATTTAGGGTTTAGATTCATTTCTCATCCACACACACCCAAAATTACCAAAACTAGCAGAAATAATTTTCACCCATAAACACCAGGGTCCTCAGTTGACCGGTTGGTGAAAGAATGATCAAATGTTGGTGTTGACCATTTATTAGAATAGTGCTTGTTTGAGTATTAGGTGATGAAACCTAATTATGGAGAAGTGAGGGACCGACCAAGGGGGCATATAGAACTGACCCTTGACGGTGTGGGACCAGCTGATGGTCGATTGAGCAAATTCCAAGTTGGTAGGGAAGAGTTTGGACCCAATATGAGCAATTGAGCAAATTAGGTCAAAATTATAAGAATGTGTGGGACCGGCTCCTTGCAAGCCTTAGGGCCTTGGTCGGTCAAGGAAGCATGTCCGCGTCACCATTATGTCTGTGTCCCAATCCTAAGAGTTTCGGTATTTTCTGATGTGCGCTCGGGCAATATTTTGGATTTTCAGAAGAGTTTGATCTTTGACTGAAATTCTTGATTTTACTCGAATGAGCAAGTAGAACTTTGCTCGTTCGATCAATATTTTGAAAATATTAAAATAATAATAATATTTTAAAAAATTTCGTGAGTAGCCTAGTCGGTCATGTGACCATTTGAATTCTTGGATTTTTCATGGTTTGAGCAATATTTGAGAAAATATGAAGAAACCATGATTTTTTGTTAAAACCGAGGAGTTTCATGAAATTAGGGAAATAATAATTATGAAAACAAGGGATTGCAAGGTGTGGGACTGGCCACGGCTAGGGCATAACCATCCGGCTAGGTAGCCCGGTCAAGCAACACCTTTCCCTATTTTGTTATTATTTTTCATGAAACCGTGAAAATATGGAGAAACCGTGAGTTTTGCTCAAACAACGAAAGTTGCTTGAATGAAGGAGTTTTCATGAGTTCATGAAAATAAATAAAATAAGAAATACAAGGGAAGAGGCGTGGCGGACCGGCCTCGGCGGCATGGCCGGTAGGTCCAGTCCTTAGGCGCCTTTTTTTCTTCTATTTTTTATTATTTTCTCTCTCCTGTTTTGTGTAGGATTCCTCATTTGTCCATATTTTCGAATGCTCGTTTGTGCATTTGGATACTCGTTCGTACATCATTGTTGAGTACACTTGAACCATTTTATTGGGGATTACTCGGTGATAGTCCATATGCCCGATTGTTGAGTAATTATTACTAATTCATGAAATTTAGCGGAGAATGGTTCATGAAACTGAGAAATAATTATGAATTGTGCATCTATTAGTAATCCATGAATTCAGCCAGGAATTTCAGGGAACTGGGTAATGAGATGAATTGGTTATCTATTACTAATCCATGGAGTCAGCCTGGGATTCATGGAACGGAGTAATGAGATACAATAGATTATTTTCTAGGAATTCAGTGGCGAATGTCACGGTAGAATTAATCTATTGTAGAATCGAGATATGAGATAGTTGAAGCATCATACTCGTTCTGAAAGGTGCATAGTCAAGGAATAACGTGCAGCGTTGTTAACGTCCTGAAGGCGTTTAGCCCCCTCAACAAACAATTATATAGGAGAGCCGCCTGAATCTATACACAGTCTCTTTACATAGTCAGGGAACAGCGAGTGTCGCCGACGTCCTGAAGGCGTTAAGCCCTCTCGAAAAACAATTATGTAGGAGGACCTCCCAATCGTTCTTCTATGTAGAGGTGGGTCTCTCTATGTAGTCATGGAACAGCGAGTATCGCCGACGTTCTGAAGGCGTTAAGCCCTCTCAACAAACAATTATGTAGGAGGACCGCCCAATCATGTTATTTTACATAGAGGTCATGATGAAATGCGCAGCATCGAACGCTCAGCTAGTGGGAGGCCTTTCGAGAATCATATTCATCATGGCTCTGAGAGGAACTCGATCAGAGATCGTGAAACGGTTCACGGATCGTAAAATATGAATCGTCACATGCTTTCCTGAAGCCGGGTCAGAAACATGCAGTATCATGATTTTACGATTTTGACCTTTGTCGAAAATCTACCATCAACAATTAAAAGTAAAATACACAAACATTAACTTTGTATAACTTGATAGTGATCCTATAGAGTTTGGTTAAGTCTGAACCTATTATCAAGTAATTACACTTTGATTGTTGTATTGTCTCGATCTCCTATCCATAGACGATCACACAAAGTGTGAATACCGATTTGTCGTATTGTATCGACTTTGTCCATAGACAATCACTTTCGGTAAGAGGACTTATAGGCGGATAATTTAAAGATTGTGGTGTATTTGGTACCCTCGTCTTTTCAACTTTTGCTCTTGTTAAGCAATTTAGTGTTCTTTTGTGCTTTGAAAGCAATATCCTTTTCAGATTTGGATGTATGCTCATGATCAAAGATCTTTAACTTCCCAACAAGAGTATTTCTGGAAAGTGTATCAAGGTTATTTCCTTCAACGATGACATGTTTCTTCCAATCGTATCTGGCTGGAAACGATCTGAGAATTTTCATCACAATGTCCTTTTCAGGAATAGTCTTACCCAATGCAAAAGATGCATCAACAATTTCAGACACTTTGTGATTAAACTCATCAAATGAATCTTCATCATCCATACGAAGGTTTTCCCAATCATAATTTAGGTTTTGAATCCTAGCTTCTTTCTTAGAGGAATTTCCTTCGAATACAGTTTCTAAGATATCCCAGGCTTCTTTAGACTTAGTGCACGTAGTCACATGTGCTGAAGATCTGGGGTAATGGCATAGATGATAGCATTTAATCCGTCAAAATTTTGCTTTGTAGTGAGAATCTCGGCAGGATCATATGTACCAATATCCTTTGGAACAGTTACATCGCCTTCTGTAACAACCGGAGGATCATAGCCATTAACTAGACGAACCCATGATTGAAAATCACCTGCTTGAAGAAAGGCACGCATAGAAATTTTCCACCATAAGTAAGTCGATCCATCAAAGACTGGTGGTACGTTTATAGAAATAACGTTTCTGTCCATAAAGTCAGATTGCTACAAATACAGACTTATAAACGTGTTTTCCTGCACTGATACCAATTGAAAAGGAGGGGGTCTAACAACCACACCCAATATTTCTTTTAGGAAATCTGTATGGACTAACTCCAATATATTTCCAATAGAATCAACTAGACATTCAGACTCAATCAAGGAAAATACATCCAAGAGTTATATCTTAATTTCTCAAATCAATCTGCAATCGAGCAGATAGAAATCTGTAAGCCGGATTAATATGAGAAATAACTTGGATGGCACCAAAGACCAATATCCAAGCGTCATTCAATTTCAATCAACAACCAAAGGTTGGATTCACCAATTGATTGAACTATGCATAACCTGTGATATTTCAATAATATAGAAAATATGATGCGGAAAAGAAATAACACAGACACCAGAAATTTTGTTAACGAGGAAACCGAAAATAAAGAAAAACCCTGGGACCTAGTCCAGATTTGAACACCACACTGTATTAAGCCGCTACATACTCTAGCCTACTGCAAGTTAACTTCGGTGTGGAATGTAGTTGAGCCCTAACCAATATCACATTGATTAAGGTACAGTCGCGTTCCTTACGCTTTTGAATCCCAGCAGGACTCTACGCACTTGATTCCCTTAGTTGATCTCACCCACAACTAAGAGTTGCTACGACTCAAAGTCGAAGACTTGATAAACAAATCTGTCTCGCACAGAAAAGTTTATTAAATAGATAAATTTGTCTCCCACAGAAATACCTACGAGTTTTTGTTCCGTCTTTTGATAAATCAAGGTGAATAGGAACCAATTGATATACCAGAATTGTATTCTCGAACAACAGCCTAGCAATATCAATCACCTCACAATAGTCTTAATCGTATGGCAGCGGAACAAGATATTGTGGAATCACAAAGAATGAGACAAAGAGCTTTGTGATTACTTTTTATCTTACCTATCGGAGATTAAATATCGAGAAAATGTTAGAGAAGATAGTACTCAATACGATAGAACAAAGTAAGATCAGAACACGCAACTACAGAGAAAATAGTTGGTTTGGCTTCAGAATCCCAATGAAGTCTTTAACCATTAATGGTTTTAGGAAAAACCTAGGTTAAAGGAAAATCGACTCTAGTCGCAACTAGTATCACACAAGAGGTGTAGGGATTAGGTTTCCCAGTTGCTAGAATTCTCCCTTATATAGTATTCAAATCAGGGTTTGCAATCAATTCTACCTTGGTAACAAAGCATTTAACATTCACCGTTAGATAAAAACCTGATTAGATTACATCCAATACCATCCAACTGTTAGATGTCTTAGCTTGTTACATGCAAATTGAATGTGCCTTCATTTAGATATGGGTAACCGTACCTGAACGTGTACACTTAGTTGGATCAACAATAATTAACCGAAGTTAGCCATATGAACACTTTCATATTGTTTGTGGGTGAAAACTGTTTCTGCTGATTTTGGTAATTTCGGGTGTGTGGATGAGAAACGAATCTAAACCTTAAACAATGCACTGCACGGGAGTACTTTTGATTCTAGAGATCAATCTGTACAATCCTGGCCTAAGCCAAGAAATGGCCGTTCCAGTTAGGGCTGAACATGGTGTCGGTTAACCGTTGAAAACCGACCAAACCAGACCAATAAGCAAGAAACCGAACCAAACCATTTAGATTTGGATTGGTTTGGTAAAAAAAGTTGAAAAACCGACATTACTGGTTTGGTTTTGGTTTGACCTGAAAACCGAACCAAAAACCATTGGGGAACCGATTAATTTTTAAACTTAGTTTCTACCGTCGATTTAAAAGTATTAGATTCTACCTATTGATTTAGAGGATAAATAGAAACCCTAAATCTAATGTTTCATTATGATACTCTCCCTCTTTCTGTTTCTCCTTCTCTCAGCCGCCTCCCTTCTCCACCCCCAACAACAGCTGCTGCTATTCGACTTTTTTCTTCCCGTCTTCCTTCTTTTTTATTTGTCAATAACTAAATTAAGATATATTATATATCTTCTTTTGATCTCTAGAATTAGAGTAAGCTTTAACTATTCTTGATTTTTTTTTGTCTGTATATTTGTGTAAACCAATACTATCGGCAACTACGATTTTTTTATCTGTAAATTTGTGTATTTTTTTTTTTCGTTTGACATAATTATTGGTTAACCAAAAACCACTGGGACAAACCGAAACCAACTGGAGCCATTTGGAAACCGAACCAATGGTTAATGGATTGGTTTGGTTTAGATTTTTAGAAACCAATAATATTGGTTTCGGTTTTGGTTTGGCTAGAAACCGAACCAAAACCGACCATGAACAGCCCTAGTTCCAGTCTTGCTTCGGTCACCAAGTGAAGGAGAAAGGTTGGTCTTAGGGAGGGAAGCAAAGAGAGTGTTGAGACCAGAATAGTTGATTCTGAAGGTGTGGTTGTTTATGACTCGTATCTGAAAGTAGAACTGGCTAGCCAAGTAGAAAATACCACGTGATTTCTAGATACTGTATTGTTGCCGACCAAAACCTGTTGTTTGGTGAAAATAGGTGAAGCCTATTTATACAAGTCAGATTGAAACGTACCCTGGTCTCGTAGGAAGTGGAAACGATTGAGTGGTGGAAGAAAAGAGTAACGTGTAACCGTCAGTCATTATGCTTTCATGATGAAGGAAATAAATTCGTTTACACCGTTACTTTTTTACCACCACTAATTATCCTGCTTCTTGACACTTCTTTTAACGAGCACATTGCACGCCGCACGCTGTAAACCGCCAGACCAATACCCTGATGAGCATCCCCCATTTTGTGACATGTTTGATGTCTCGAGTGTTTTCGTGGAAAATATATAGCACTTTGATACGTGTGGCAAGTCAAAGTCAAGGGACTTACCGCAGGAAAATAGCATGTAATGCTATTAGGCTTGTTTTTGATGGTCGCCTAAAACTTGCCACGGGTTTGTTAGTTCGGTGGTACACTTCGATGGCTGAGATCGCATATCATGAAGGAGGGTAGCCGTTGATTATGGCTACCTTGCGTTGGCGCCTGATAATGGCGCGGTGGTGTTTTGGTGTACGCCAGTGGCAATGTGGCATGGCTCGTGCATGCCAGTGGCACGGTGATGCAAGTGGCGCCTGGCGTAGCCATGGCCACTAGATTTAGGCAGCTGGTCGTCTGAAACTCGCCACAAGTCTGTCAGTTCGGTGGCGAACTTGGATGGCTAATATTGCATCTCATGAGGAAGGATGGCCATTGATTATGGCCGCATCTTGTTGTACAACGAAGTGGCGCCAATGGCGTAGCCATGGAAGCTGTTTTGGTATATTGGTGTTAGATCCAAATATGGCTTCCGGTAACATTGACCTTGTTGCTAAGTTAATCTTGAGGCCTTAGGAGAGTCACTGGACTCAGTTAGCATGGAAACTTTTAGCCAAATTAGGGTTTGGCGTATCGCAACTCTATTTAGCACGTGTGGCATGACTGCGACATGGCGGCGTGGCTGGCTGGCATAGTTAGCGCATGTCAGTGACACGAAGTAGCGTCTGGCATAACCATGGCCGCTAGACTTTGGAACCTCGGTGTTGGACCCACATGTGGCGTGGCAACATTGGCCATGTTGCCACATCAATCCTAACGCTCTGGGAAACGTTACTTGGCTTGGTTGGCGTAGCAACTTTGCCCAAATTAGGGTTTGGCATGTCGAAACCCTAATTGGTGCGTGTGGCATGCGGCCACGGCATGGCGACACTTTTTTGTGCAAACCGTGTCATAGCTATGCCAAAGGAACTATGGAAAGGCCGTAGTGTGGAAACGACCACAGAAGTAAGGATTGTCGTGGGTGGCGCCATTCATAGGGCTTCCTGGCCCCCACACGGCTCATGGCATGTTGTGGGGTCGAAGTGGCATAATTTGTGTTGCGAAAATTAGGGTTTTGGTTAATGTAGGGTCGTGCTTCTGACTAGAAAACCCTAATTTTATCTTATCATGGCGTTGGCCCCGAACAGGAGCTAGGTTAGCACGTAGGGCGCTATTTATGGCATGTTTCCACGAAGTGGCATGTTTAGCATGTTGGTGCGGCGGAATGGCATGTTGGCGTGCCGCTCAACTTATTGGCGCAACATGGCACATTCGGCATGTTGGTGCGGCTTTTGGAAAGATAATTAATATGTTGTTGTGGAAGGGCGTGTTTGGATTGCCAATTAGTATGGTGGCGCGGCAGGGTGCGTTTGGCCTTTAATGTATGGTGACGAGTTTAGAGCGACTTGATTGGTCAAGAAAAGGGGACGGCCAAACACAAGGCGCGGCCACACCTCTAGTGCTCGTGGCGCATTTTAAAGTGACCTGATTGGTCGGTAGGAAGGAGAGGGTCCGGCCAAGCATGGGCGTGGCTACACTTCTGGTGTGAGTGTGGCGGCTTTAGAGCGACCCGATTGGTCGATGGAAACTGGGGCCGACAGGTATGGGCCCAGCCGCAACTGGTGTGAGCGTGGAGGTTTTCAGGCGACCTGATTGGTCGAGGGAAGTAGGGTCAGTTTAGGATGGGGCGTGGCCAATGGAAAGTGGCGCCAGCTAGCTTAAGGCATGGCCACGCCTCCCTTTGCTGTTGTAGCTCCATGTTTTCTGATTCCGGGCAAGGTTTTGCACCTACTAATCCATGGAGGATTAACTACCTAGTTTTCCTAGGCTTACTTTCGACAAGCAAGGTCTGGTATACTGCGCAAGGCGCAAAAGTAATTGATTGAATTCTATGTGTTGACACAGAGTTCTTTAAGTTCATAACCAGAGAGCAACATGCTTTCTGATTGAATACCTTATGAAAAGACCTTATCCTTGATATTTGGAAATTCGTGCTACTCTGTTGCGAGTGAACAAAAATTGTCATGCCATATCAACATTAAGGTTTCAGCCGGGGAACATAACATAGAAAGCATTCAAAGAAACTTATATTAATCGAATGTAGGCAAGGTGCCAAAATTTACAGAATACTTGGGATTGTTTCCACATGCACCATTCTGGGTAAATTTCATAAGAAAATATTGAGTTGCTCAATAAATGTGCCAGTGAAGAGGTGGACAGTCATGGCTCCGTTTCCTTATAGAGTGACGTCACATCAGATGTAAGGTTTTACAATTTTAACCCTAAGCTAAAAATCACCATCAACACATATCAACCTTGTTCATCTTAATCACAACTAGTTCAAATGACTCAAATGAAACTAGTTATAGAGTTGTTCAATTGTTTATATTCTCATAGAAGTATACAAGACACAATTGAAGCAAAATCGGTTTTGATTCACTCGAATCAAATCATGAACGTTATTGTCATGGTTTGCAAAGATTGCATTCCTTATTATATAAATGTACTAGGTATCACACCGGCCTATGGCCGGGGCTCAACCTCTTTCGAATTTTATTAGGTGTTTCGTCAGTATGTATCTTTCCACGATATTTTATTTTTAGCTAGCATGTATGTTAGCCGAGGCCTATGGGCCGATTGATGTTTGGTTAGCCGCGTTATAGTATCACTTTGGTTGTCATAGCGTCATGTTTAGTTAGTCATCGTGATAGGAACAACCCTGGCATTTAGTTACTTGGGTCAGCCTGATCCATTTATCGCCATAGTACCGTTGACTTGAATTCATAATTTCATCGGCCAGTTCGTATTCCTCAATGATTTTTATGATTTCACATTTTCAAAAACAACAGTGTGCATTGTCTAAAGCTCGGCTTCTTTTTTTAAGAACGACATGAAAGTTTGCAGTTATAAAATAGAATTCTTTGAATCAGATTGATACTATCAACTTGTTTGTTTGCCGCTGACTCGGCGTCTGAATCTGAGTCAACCCCTGACTCGGACCGAGTCAGCAGTCAGACCGTTTGTTTTCCATTTTGAGTCAGATCTCACTCGACCTCTGACTCAGACATAACTCCTGACTCGGACTCATTTGAGTCAGGTAACAAAATACCCCTGACTCATGGGACCAAACCACTGACTCACTTATTTCCGAGTCAGACGAGTCAGATCTGACTCAAAACAAACATATCGACTCAGATTCAGATGAGTCAGGTGATTTCACTCAGATCCAGATGATTCAGATCCAGACGACTCAGATGAGTCAGGAGTAAACAAACATGGTGTATGTTTCTATGCTAGCCATTGCAATGATTCTTTCTGTGAGGCTGACTATGTTAAAGTTTTTATATCATCATATACTCATTTATGCTTCAAAATAAATAAATAATATACTCATTTCAAATAGATTTGTCTCTTCATTGTTAAACTACTGATGATCGGACCTTCTGTTGCATTTTGGTTTTCTCTTTTATCATTTAGAACGGCAAAAATGCCGAGATTAGTGATGGGGATGTTAGCTGAACATATGAGAATAAATCTTAAAGAAAAATGCGTATAAGGAAAGGTGGTCTAGGCATTGGTGACTTGAGAGTTATTCTTAATGGCTAAGAGGCTTTGGGAATCAAGCGGTAAAGGGGAACATTACAACAACACAACAGGCATACGGTGAATAGTAATTGTATATCTTTTTATGGTTAAATGGAGTCACGGCTCCAATAGAAATTGTTAATTAGTTTGTTAAGAATGGTGACCGAGGCTTAGCCTTAGGGTGGCATGGTATTTTATCTTCCACTGATATTGTTGCTCGTAACCAGTTGTATGTTGTGAAGGGAAACTTCGTAAACGCTGGTGATGTACTGGTGACTTCAAGGTGAAACCGAGCTATGATTTGATGCTTGATAGACAGTCGATTGACATTCAAATTCAAGACGCCTCTCTTTATTGGCCAAAAGACGTACCTCCGAAAGTCTGATTGCAGTTGTGGGCTGCGAACACAAACCTATGGTTATGCTACGTTTTAGAATCTAGAGGTATCAAAGTCCAAGAACAGCTTCCCAACAGATAAGAATATTAAGCTGAACTTATAAAAACTACGTTAATAACTTAGATCATCAGGAAACGTAGTCACCGCAATAAGGAAAGTTTTAATTAATTAGGCCAAGTGGTTAGGTTAGGGTTAGCGGTGATCGGGCCACGGCATAATCTGTAACGTTCAAAATAATAAAATCTTAGCTTATTAAATTAATGGACGTCCGGATTTATCCCATCCCTTTTGGACGGTTGATCTATCCAGAGACAGAGGCAACGTTTTCTTATTCTACAGATTTGTTTTCATGAGTATGTAAACATACTTAGACGATTTTAAAACTTAACCCACTCAGATATGCAAACGGGTACGCATACTTAAGTTCCCAGACTTGGTCTTGTTCGCCAGTATGCAGACGGATACGCATATTGTCGTTCATGACCGAACTCAGTGAAATCAGTACGCATACGGGTATGCATACCATAGTTCATGGACTTCAACTGTTGAATCAGTACGCATACGGGTATGCATACTAAATTCCCGAACTTGAATATACTTGCAACAGTTAGTATACAAGTACGCATATTGTGTTATATCCAATCAAAGGTTAATTATTCTAAACTCCCATTTTAATCGTTGAAACATTCTTGGAAGATGAGAATAACTGTCTCACACAAACCATTAGCTTTAAAGCAATTTTCAAGAAGTGATCAAATGATCAGTACGAAACATTCCGAGTCTACATCAAATGATTGTCTCACATAAATCATATAAGATGTTACCAGGCGATTTTCACATGATCATCTTTTGACTTTGTCAAGAATAAAAGATGAACTTGGTTAAAGCGAAAGCTTACCAACACATATTTCGAGAAATATGTAGGCGAGTTAAATTCAGCTAGAAATATCAAATGTGTATAATATAAAGTCTATATGGCTATACGACTTTTATCTCAAATGGAGATAGAATAGAAATAGACTTCTGAGTAATAGATGAGTTCAAGTATCCACATACATTTTGTTGATGAAGTTCCACAAGCTCCCCTTAGTAGTTCTTCGTCTTCAATCGATGAATGTCGTGAAGTCTAAAGCTCAACTATACATTCTATCCTAATCCGAGACGTATCTATAAGTAGACTATAAATCAAGACTTATAGCTTTGACAACTAAACTTGACAAACAAGCTTGAGAAAACAACGCTTGCGAGTTCGACCGAGCAGTGCTCTAACAGAAAGAATATATTCCCGTGACTGGCAGAGTTAATGGGGATTATTCGGGAGTTATTGAAGTGATTTTCTTGCTGCTGAGAGGTATAAATAGTGAAGGGGGTGTAAGAGAGCGGGATGAAGTGATACAGAGAGATTGGGATAGAGACCGAGCGAAAAGAGGAAGTTGCAGAGTGATTTTGAGTTCTGCAGAGAAGAAGAAGAACACAGTCGACACCAAAAGACAGTCATTTATCGACTGTCATCTTTTCTTGTTTTAGTAACTATTGTTCTGCAACAGTTTAGTTTTCTTTGTAACAGACAACAACGAGTTTTGTAACACCTTTAAACCGTTGCAAATCTTTGTTTTCATATGATTCATCTTTGTAAGCACCTTTTTGAGCAATTAAATCAACTTTTGAGCGTATTTCCAACATGAGGAGCTGAACCCAATCCATGGGGTGATGGAGGAAGACATTTTCTAAAGAATTATGTGGTAATCTTTATTTAATAATTTTATGCAATATTTTTACATGATTAATTGTATTGATTAAAAAATAAATTAAATGATTTTTATTAATCAAATGTGTTTTCTCTTTATGATACATGCTTAGTTTAAGACTCTTGATGCATTATACTTGCGACTAACATTTGGTATTTTGGAAATATGATTTTGGCAATAATTTATAATCGAATCAATTGTTGAAATTGCATGATATAGATTAATTTTGCATCACATAATTATTGATGAATGGTGGAATCCTCAATCCCAGACTTTCTACAACATTCACATCACCTTTTATTTTGAGTTTGCTATATTTTGAGTTTTAAAATTAGGTATAGAATCTACTTTCACAAGTCTTGAATGATGTTTTTTCTACAACACAATTCAAATCCCATCACTATCCAATGGTACTAGTTTCATGTCCAAATTATTGTTTGATTAATTCTTATAAATTAGTATTTATATTTTAATTAATCAAGTCATCGACGGCTAAATCGTCTCTTAACCGGTCAAATAGTGTTGACGAAATTATGGATCCTCACACAACATATTTGACTTGTTCCATTTCTATGTTTTTTCTTTCAAGGCGATATTTATTGAAAACATAAGATAAGTAGTAACATAGTGTAAGGGATAAGATTTGCGAATCTTGTTTCATAGTTGAAAAGGTGATTCAGTGATATAATCCAGGACCGATCCCTTACAAGGATCCAATCCAGGACCGATCCCTAATGGGGTTCTAATCCAAGACCAATCTCAAGTATGTCTAACCGGACTTGGTATTTTCGATATGTATGTTATTCTAGGGTTTCCGCAGGCATCGAGATGTACATGGGTTAGATTCAAATATTTTCATAATATCGACAAAGTGATTTTATTACCAACATAGTGATTTGAATATGTGCTAAATTATAATATCTTAACGTTCAACTATTTTCCTTTGATACCGAAGGCAAGATCCTGAAACCATTTTAAATATTTTTTAGATATCAAAAATATATGTGTATCATATCCCAAAGATTTGGATATATCTAGTTTTCATATTAGAAAATTACATGGATGTGTGCTAGCATAAATTAGTTGCCAACTATGAGTTGTTTCGGTTTATTGGTTAAGATATAATTGGTATTTATAGATTTCGGAATAAACATTTATTGTTTATCTTAAAAATTTCCAAATTTGGTAATACCTTGTACTTCACCCAAGCCTTGGTCGGTCTAAATACTATGAATAGTGGAGCTTGTATTCTTACAAACTCATTCTTTGATACATAACTTAAGTGATTATGTGGGAGGCCAACTTGTTAAGAGATAGGAATAATCTAATTATGTGAAATATCTTGCGTTGCTTTCATTTAAAATCTTCTTCGGGATCAAGAAGCTTTTAGTAGTACCAATGGTGGGAAATTAAATCCTATTGTTATTTTCCTTTTTCGATTAATTGAACTAATGGTATAATTATACTTGATAGATCAGCCTTATTTATTTTATGGTCTTTTTCTTATGATATATATAAGGCCACTCAAGTTTGCTTGAGGGTTTGACTATTACAAATCTAGTGATTCAAAATCTTTTGATCAATCAAGGTTAGCAGACTTTGATATGTGTACTGATCAATAGTGTAACCAGGTTGTTTGCGTAGCAGTCACTTTGAAGATTGAAGATTATTTTTTTGGGGGGTGTGG